>NC_058084.1:464667465-464967465 GCF_014858855.1 Bufo gargarizans
TTTGATGCAGTTATCCAGTCATAGTATGGTGGTTTTATTCAGTCATAGTATGATGGTATTATCTAGTGACATGTGATGATGACATTTAGTCACATATGGGGGTGTTATCCAGTAATGGTAATGTGGTTTTAATTAAGTCACATTATGATGGTGTTCAGGGGCGGATTGGCCATAGACCTTACTGGGAAATTTCCCGGTGGGCCGATGCCCATGGGGCCCTCCTCTCTGTTGCTGGCCGGGTACAAAATAAGCTCTAAGAGCTAATTAAGGGTCCATTCACACGTCCGCAACAGTTTTGCGGTCCGCAAATTGCGGATCCTCAAAACGTGTACACCGGCCATGTGCGTTCCGCATTTTGCGGACCCCACATGGCCGGCACTATAATAGAAAAGCCTTTTCATGTCCGTGGCTGCGGACAAGAATAGGACATGTTCAATTTTTTTGTGGAGCCGCGGAACGGAAGTGTGGACCCAGCAAAATTGCAGAATGGATGCGGACCCGGCCGTTTTGCGGACATGTGAATAGACCCTAAAGCTGTGGGACGTATTTTGCGCTATGGTATTGCTTACACTGCCTACTTTTGTTGGGGCCACTTTTAGGTTATTTTTGCTGGGCCACTTTAGGTTCTCAGTCCGCCCCTGGTGGTGTTATCCAGTCATAGTAATATGGTTTTAATTAAGTCACAGTTTGGTGGTGTTATCCAGTCACTGTATGGGCCTGTTATCCACTCACGGTATGGTGGTGTTATCCAGTCATGTTATGGTGGTGTTTAGAGATGAGCGAATTGAAGTTGACGAAGTGGATCTCAGAAAATTTCAGGAAATTTGATTCACACCGAATCCGAATTTCCTCATGCTTCGTAGTAACCAATCGCATTTTTTCCTAAAATGGCTGCTGCACGTGTGAGGACATGGAGAAAGGAACTCTGGGAAAGCGGGATCACCCATAATGCCATGCATGCAGCCAATCAGCAGCCAGTCAGCCCTGTGATGTCACAGCCCTATAAAGAGCCTCAGCCATCTTGGATTCTGCCATTTTCCAGTGTACTGAGTGCAGGGAGAGACATCAGCAGGCGCTAGGGACAGTGCTAGGAAAGACTTCATTGTGCTAAAAAAAACTATTTACAAGTGCAGGGAAAGATTATTTTAAGCTGTAGGGAAAGGATAGGGAGGAATCATTCCACAGCATTTATGTAGAACAGGGTTCAGTAGGGGAGGTTACAGCCTGGGTAATAGGAACAATCCTATTACACCTTGCTGCACTGACTGCGGATCCAAATTGCCCTTGTGCAGTGCAGTTATATGTTCTAAAGTATTGTTGTCTTGTATTAATGGGGAAAAAAGGGATTATTAGCCGTTGTGTGGTGAAGTGCAAAAATTACAGCCCTTTTTGTTGTGTATTAGTGGCAAAAATAAAATATATTTGCCGTTCAGCGGTGCAGTTATATGCTCTAAAGCCCTTTTTTGTGTGTATTAGTGAGGGGGGAAAAAAAGGGCTTATTAGCCGTTGTGTGGTGAAATGAGAAAATTACAGACTTTTTTGGGGTGTTTTAATTTCCTTTTTTTTTATTTATTTGATCTAACAGGATGTCAGACAGAGAAGTGCCGGGCCCTGCACAGGGGAGGGGCAGAGGCCTAAATGTTTATGGCGCAGACAGAGGTCACAGCAGAGTTAGGGAGCGTGGCAGCAGCGTCACTTTGAGAGTCCTGAGCTCCCGGTGTCAGCTAGCGGTCGTGTCTTGACCAGCAACCCAGCGTTTTCGAATGGTTGACTCGATCTTCGACTTCATCCCAAGTGACATCAGTCACCCCCAGCCTAGAGTCGGTGGGTTCTTCAGACACAACCCGTAGTTGGCATGGCCCTGGAGCAAGCCCTGTCCCCTCACCTGTCTTCAACCTGCCTCTGTCCTTTTCTGTTCCCTCAGCCAGAGAAGTACTGCATGCTGTGGGCTCAGCCCCACTATACAGAGAGGACGAGCTACTAGAAGACAGTCAGCAGCTACTGGCAAGCCAAGATGTGGAGGAGACATACGCTGCTTCCACTACTAAGCGGGCAAGTAGTGATGAAGAGAGTGGCATGGGAGCTGGTTTTGCGAGCGGTGAGGCTCCTGACCCAGAGACGGTTGAGGAGGACATCAGTGACAAGCAGACAGTACTTGATGATGTAGCTGATCGCACTTGGGAGCCGGGTGACCAAGTGGCTTCATCATCGGGAGAAGAGGGTGGCAGCTTGCCCGTGAGGCAGCAGCGGAGCCAGCAAGTCGCTAGCGTGGCTGGGAGTTAGCAGGGTGGCAGCAGTGGGAGGTCGATAGCCAAACGTACCCGGGGTAGACCACCCGCTTCGCAGGAGCCTACCTGCCTGGGAAGTAGCAGTGCACAGGTTCACGGAGGCAGTGGCGGTAGTAGTCAGTCAGTGCATAGTGTTGAGGGTAAAATCACCTACTTGGCGGTGTGGCAGTTTTTTTTAAGCCGCCGTAGGAGGTGTACATGGTCATATATAGAATCTGTGGGCAGAAGGTTAAGCGTGGCCAGGGTGAAAATGTTGGCACCACGGCCCTGCGTCAACATATGCAGCGTCACCATAAAGTGGCCTGGGAGAACTGTGGCTCCTATGTGGTGGTCCAGCCTGCTGCAGCAACTACTGCATCACCCAGTGGCACGCAGCCGATTTCAGGCAGTCAAGGCTCCACCACCTCAGCCGAAGAGAGCTGCTTGTCCTTCCTATCATCTACTGGTCCTGATGCTCCTGCTTCTCATCCTCCTACTCCTCGTCACTCATTCTCTCAGCAATCGATCACCGAAGCGATTGCCATGAGACAACAGTATGCGTGCACTCATCCAATGGCGCAGAAGCTGAATGTGCTCCTGGCCAAGTTGCTGGTGCTGCAGTCCCTCCCTTTCCAAGTGGTGGACTCTGCACCTTTCAGAGAACTGATGGCTTATGCCGAGCCGAGGTGGAGAGTCCCAAGCTGTCATTTCTTTGCCAAAAAGGCAGTACCAGCCCTGCACACACATCTAGAACAGAAGGTGGGCCAGTCCTTGAGCCTGTTGGTGTCTGCCAAAGTGCATGGCAGCGCTGACGTGTGGAGCTGTAACTACGGTCAGGGACAATATATGTCCTTTACGGCCCACTGGGTGAATGTGGTTCCTGCACAGCCACACCAGCAACTTGGCCAGGTGACGCAGCTTCCGCCTCCTTGTTCTCACGCCGTTGGTCCTGCAACAATATCCGCCTCTGCCTCCTCATCCTCCACCGTGTCCTCAGCCTCCACTGCAGGGACAATTTACAGTGCCCCTCCAGCATACCACATGTGCAGGGTATGGTGGTGTCACGCCGTTCTGCACCTCGTTTGCTTGGGCGAACTGAGTCACACAGGGGAGGAACTGCTCCGTGTCCTTCATCAAGAAATCTAATCCTGGCTTTCTCCTCGATAACTGAAAATTGGAACCATGGTGACTGACAACAGGAAGAACATCGTGTCGGCGCTGCGTCAAGGAGGGCTGAGCCAATGCGCCCTGCATGGCACACGTGTTCAATCTGGTTGTCAAGCGATTCCTGAAGTCTTCCACCCAACTGCAAGACATCCTAAAAATGGCCAGGAAACCTTGCATCCACTTCAGCCACTCGTACACCGCAAAGCATATCCTCCTTGAGCTGCAGCGGCAGAATAGCATCCCCCAACATAGGTGCAGTGTCCACCCTCCATATGTTGGGCCGACTGTACGAATAGAGAAAGGCCATAAACGATTTCTTGATGATCCAAGCGGACTGGAGTACTGTAATTTCGATGTCAGCCAGTGGCAGCTTATGTGTGACACCTGCTGTTTGCTCAGGCCCTTTAAGGAGGCCACATTATTTATCAGTTGCCAGGACTACGGGATGAACAATGTCATTCCACTGCTTCATATCCTGGAACAGATGCTGGTAAATCTGGATGGTCAGGGGATTGGAGACGTGGCGCCTACATCTCACAGCCAGGGCTGAACTGGAGGAGGAAGAGGAGGAGGACATTGGAGCACAAGCAATGTGTAGCGAAATTGGTGTTTTTTCTACACAGGTGACAGGAGAGGAGGAGCTACAGTGCGATGAGGAAGATGAGGCAGAGGACCCAGACACACCGTAGCAGTATGCAGTGGAGATGGAGGCAGGGAGTCCCTCAGAGTCACTTACAAAAATGACCCGATGCATGCTCATAGTGACAGCCGAATTGTTACCATTCGGCAGAGGGATGACTTGTGGCTCTCCACCTTGTTGGACCCTTGCTACCGGTCCAAAATGTGAGCTTTTTTTACACCCCCTGAGAGGGAGGACAAACTGAACTACGACATCCTATGTAGTCAGTTGGCCGCTGCCTATCTGCGCCATCGTCCATCCTCTCGCAAGTCTGAACGGTGGGGGGGTAGGAGCAGTTCCAGCTCCATCAGCAGCAACTTAAGTCTAGAGTCGCTGATGAGCAGCTTTCTTCACCCGCCTAGTAAAGAAACTACTCACCAGCAGCAGCATCCAAACCTGGAGCAGAACCTGAACCAGCAGGTGGTGGCATTCTTGGACAGCACCCTGCCACCCCACATTGAAGATCCGCTGGACTACTGGGCATCCAAACTGGATTTGTGGCCGCAACTGGCCGAGTTTTCCCTGGGAAAGCTGTCCTGCCTGGCCAGTAGTGTGGCATCAGAGCAGGTGTTTAGTGCGGCGGGGGACATAGTTACCCCAAGAAAAACTCACCTGTCCACCCAAAATGTGGAGAGACTGACATTTGTCAAGATGAATCAGGCGTGGATGAGCCAGGATTTCCACCCACCTATGCCTGATGCATCAGACTAGATCATCCATGGTGCCACACCAACACATTGACAAAAGAGACCGGTTTCTTCTGGCTACCTGCCTCAGTTAGTATTCTGATGCTGCCACCCGCCTGATGCCACACATCTGATGCCAAGTGCTCCTTCTTTCACCCACCATCTTCAGCTGGTACTGGTATTAACACCCACCCCCCCACTGTCACCGGGTCACCGGCTGACATCATCATTTATTTGACCCTTCTTCTGATCTGTCAGAAGGAAGGAAAAATGAGACGCTCAACGGTTTCTGTCTATGTAGCAGCTTTCGCCTGTATGGTCAGAATTGGCTTGTGATTCGGTAGCCAAAAGCAGGAGTGGGTACAAAACACAGAAGACATGTGTAACGGTCACGTCCATACACACACACAGGGGGAAGGATAGTGACCACTGCGCTCCACCCTCACCCCTGGCCCTACCTACTTGCCTCACGAGTCCTGATGACAGGGACAACTGGACGACAGTCCCTTACTTAGGATATGTGCAGGGAAGACAGACAAGACAAAATACGGAACGTGAACGGACCGGGTCAGAAACAAGAGAGCTACGCAGTACAAAGGGTTAAGCAAAGAATGGTCAGGAGAAGCCAGGGTCAAATACCAGGAGAGTATAGAAGGACCAGAGGAGTCCGCAAAGAGTAGTCAGGTGGGAGCCGAGGTCACAATACCAGGACGGATGCGCAGTACAGGAGGAGCAGGCAAAGGATCGTCAGGGAACAGGATCAGGTGAGTATTCAGTAGTCCAACAAATAGCCAGGAACCTAGAATTAACAGGCAACCTGTGGCCAGCAGGCTGCCTGTATTTATAGTGGGGAATGAGGGTCATGTGACGTGGCCAGCGTCACATGACCGACAGACCGACCAGTCGAGCACCGAGTGATCAGCTCGGCGCTCAAGGCAGACCTAGGAGCAGGGAGCCTCCCAGCTAGCAAAGCCGCCCTGGGAACGAGGTCAAACACAGATCCTCGCTCCCGAAGCTAAGCAGCAGGTCTGTGGCTGATGGGAGACCGAGTGCGCCTTCAGCACCCCGTTGCAACATGCAGATATTCCATTCATGTGTCATCTCTGTTTTGTATCCAGTCCTGTTTTTTTGGGGCATTAGCAATACTGATGGATTACTGACCAAATGCTGACCGAGTGAAGGCGGATGCTCCACAGACAGGATCCGTTTTTTGGGGGTTATTGTTCTGACGGATCAGAGGAAGGGCAAAATAATCTGTGACGTCAACACAAACTTACTGCTCACACCCTCTCCACTCTGTCAGGGGCTCTACTTGTATAAGGCCTCTTTCACACGGGCGAGATTTCCGCGCGGGTGAAATGCGTGAGGTGAACGCATTGCACCCGCACTGAATCCGGACCCATTCATTTCGATGGGGCTGTGCACATGAGCGGTGATTTTCGTGCATTACTTTTGGGTTACGTGAAAATCTCAGCATGTTCTATATTGTTCGTTTTTCACGCAATGCAGGCCCTGTAGAAGTGAATGGGGCTGCGTGAAAATCGCAAGTATCCGCAAGCAAGTGTGGATGCGGTGCGATTTTCATGCTTGGTTGCTAGGAGACGATCGGAATGGGGACCCGATCTTTATTATTTTCCCTTATAACATGGTTATAAGGGAAAATAATAGCATTCTGAATACAGAATGCATAGTAGAATAGCGCTGGAAGGGTTAAAAAAATTCAAAATAATTTAACTCACCTTAATCCACTTGTTCGCGCAGCCGGCTTCTCTTCTGTCTTCTTCTTTGAGGAATAGGACCTTTGATGACGTCACCACGCTCATCACATGGTCCATCACATGATCCATCACCACGGTAAAAGATCATGTGATGGACCATGTGATGAGCACAGTGACATCATCAAAGGTCCTATTCCTCAAAGAAGAAGACAGAAGAGAAGCCTGCTGCGCGAACAAGTGGATTAAGGTGAGTTAAATTTTATTTTATTTTTTTAACCCCTCCAGCCCTATTGTACTATGCATTCTGTATTCAGAATGCTATTATTTTCCCTTATAACCATGTTATAAGGGGAAATAATACAATATACACAACCTTGAACCCAAACCTGAACTTCTGTGAAGAAGTTCGGGTCTGGGTACCACATTCAGTTTTTTATCACGCGCGTGCAAAACGCATTGCACTTGCGCGATCAAAACTGACTGCAATTGCGTACCTACTCGCGGGGGTTTGCTGCAATGCACCCGGGACGCATCCGGACCTAATCCGGACACGAGGCCTAAGTGTTTAATAGAACAGGTTCTGTAGACATCTATGTGGAATCAACTGACGACGGTGTAAAAGGAGTGCGCTTCTTCTTGGCGCTAACATTGAGCTGTAAGGCTGAGTTCATACTTGAGTTATTGGGTCAGTTTTGGCCCCGTAACTACCCAAATAAGTGAAGTGTGCAGTGATTATAAGAGCGACTCCTGTCATCTGCATGTCTGACTCACAGTATTATTTCACTTCCACAGCAGACTCCCTATGGGTGTTACTGCAAGGCACAGTGTTCTACACCACTATACAGGCTCTCTGCAGCCAGGAAATAGCAGTTTTTTAAAAAGATTTGCCACAAATAAATTCGGATCAAACCAAATTTTTTCAAAAATTAGGCGAACCGGCCGAATCGAATTTTTGAAAAATTCGCTCTTCTCTAGTGGTGTTATCTACCAGTGGCCGTGGCCCCCCCTACATCATGCTGTGCCCCCCCATGTGCCCCCCCAACTAAAATGCCCCCCCCAACTAAAATGCCCCCCCCCCCAAGTGAGCCGCCGCCGGGCACAGGGAGATGAGCGCTTCCATTGCACTCATCTCCTTAGTAATCTGCCTGTGCCAGCGGCGGTGCAGGGGAGGGAGAGGCGTGTCCCTTCCCCTTCCTCTGATAGGCTGCAGGCACTAGGCCGGCAGCCTATCAGAGGCCGGCGCAGGCGGCGCAATGACGTCATCACACCGCCTGAGCCATACAGCGTGGGACACAGGCCAGAAGAGGCCTGCATCGCATCGCTGACACTGAGGTAAGTATAAGTGTTTTTTTTTTTTGTTATTTTTACAATAGTGATACTGGCACATTGGGGGGGGGACTTAATACTGGCACATGATGGGGGGACCTAATACTGGCACATGATGGGGGGGACCTAATACTGGCACATGATGGGGGGACCTAATACTGGCACATGATGGGGGGACCTAATACTGGCACATGATGGGGGGGCTTAATACTGGCACATGATGGGGGGGATTAATACTGGCACATGATGGGGGGGCTTAATACTGGCACATGATGGGGGCTTAATACTGGCACATGATGGGGGCTTAATACTGGCACATGATGGGGGGGCTTAATACTGGCACATGATGGGGGGCTTATTACTGGCACGTAATGGGGGTCTTATTACTGGCACGTAATGGGGGGGCTTATTACTGGCACGTAATGGGGGGCTTATTACTGGCACTTAATGGGGGGCTTATTACTGGCACATTATTGGTGGGCACTATAGGGGCATCTACTGAGGCCACAAAGAAGAGGTGTTTTATATGGGGGGCTCTGTACAGTAGCATTTTATACTGGGACACATTATGGTGGGTACTATGGGGAAGGGGGGAGAGGAGTACTATGGAGTCATCTACGGGGGCACTAAGAAGGGGTAATTTATATTTGCAAATTATGGGGGACACTGAGGGCATCTACTGGGGCATTGTATACTGGTACATTATGGGGGGCACTAGGAGGAAGGGGGAGAGAAGCACTATGGGGGCATTTACTGGGGGCACTATATAGGGGTATTTTATACTGGCACATTATGGGGGACATTAGCTCAACTGGGGGCATAAGGTGGTATTTTTTGCATTGTCACATTATAAGGAGAATTTTTTCTACTGGGGGGCATTATGGTGGGCTTTATTACTCCCCCATGGTATGACCCCTAGTAGCAGCACCAGCCTCTCCCTGCTCTGCTGTCCCTCTGCCCCTTCTCCAAATCCTTATTATGAAATCTTTCTCATTAGGATAAAACACATCAGCTCCGCCGAGCCCCCGGCCAAAGTGTGGAAGTGGCGTCCGAGATCCCCAAGGGCCAAGCCAAGTAACTGTAAGTGTTCATGTGAAATATGTTTGTTATAGACATATAACCTACACTGTGCCGCACAATATACAGTATACCGCTACACTGTGCCACACAATATAAAGTATACCGCTACACTGTGCCACACAATATACAGTATACCTCTACACTGTGCACACAATATACAGTATACCGCTACACTGTGCACACAATATACAGTATACCTCTGTCTACACTGTGCACACAATATACAGTATACCGCTACACTGTGCACACAATATACAGTATACCTCTGTCTACACTGTGCCACACAATATACAGTATACCTCTACACTGTGTCACACAATATACAGTATACCTCTACACTGTGTCACACAATATACAGTATACCGCTACACTGTGCACACAATATACAGTATACCTCTGTCTACACTGTGCCACACAATATACAGTATACCTCTACACTGTGTCACACAATATACAGTACACCTCTACACTGTGCCCCACAATATACAGTATACCGCTACACTGTGCCACACAATATACAGTATACCTCTACACTGTGCCACACAATATACAGTATACCTCTACACTGTGCACACAATATACAGTATACCTCTACACTGTGCCCCACAATATACAGTATACCGCTAGACTGTGCCCCACAATATACAGTATACCTCTACACTGTGCCACACAATATACAGTATACTGCTACACTGTGCCACACAATATACAGTATACCTCTATACTGTACCACACAATATACAGTATACCTCTACACTGTGCCCCACAATATACAGTATACCTCTACACTGTGCCCCACAATATACAGTATACCGCTACACTGTGCCCCACAATATACAGTATACCTCTACACTGTGCCACACAATATACAGTATACCTCTACACTGTGCCACACAATATACAGTATACCGCTACACTGTGCCACACAATATACAGTATACCTCTACACTGTGCACACAATATACAGTATACCTCTACACTGTGCCCCACAATATACAGTATACCTCTACACTGTGCCACACAATATACAGTATACCTCTACACTGTGCACACAATATACAGTATACCTCTACACTGTGCCACACAATATACAGTATACCTCTACACTGTGCCACACAATATACAGTATACCGCTACACTGTGCCACACAATATACAGTATACCTCTACACTGTGCACACAATATACAGTATACCGCTACACTGTGCCACACAATATACAGTATACCTCTACACTGTGCACACAATATACAGTATACCTCTACACTGTGCACCACGATATACAGTATACCGCTACACTGTGCCACACAATACAGTATACCGCTACACTGTGCTACACAATATACAGTATACCGCTACACTGTGCCACACAATATACAGTATACCTCTACACTGTGCCCCACAATATACAGTATACCTCTACACTGTGCCACACAATATACAGTATACCTCTACACTGTGCCCCACAATATACAGTATACCTCTACACTGTGCCCCACAATATACAGTATACCGCTACACTGTGCCACACAGTATACAGTATACCTCTACACTGTGCCACACAATATACAGTATACTGCTACACTGTGCCCCACAATATACAGTATACCTCTACACTGTGCCCCACAATATACAGTATACCGCTACACTGTGCCCCACAATATACAGTATACCGCTACACTGTGCCACACAATATACAGTATACCTCTACACTGTGCCCCACAATATACAGTATACCGCTACACTGTGCCACACAGTATACAGTATACCTCTACACTGTGCCACACAATATACAGTATACCTCTACACTGTGCCCCACAATATACAGTATACCTCTACACTGTGCCCCACAATATACAGTATACCGCTACACTGTGCACACAATATACAGTATATCTCTGTCTACACTGTGCACACAATATACAGTATACCTCTACACTGTGCCACACAATATGCAGTATACCTCTACACTGTGCCACACAATATGCAGTATACTGCTACACTGTGCCCCACAATATACAGTATATCTCTACACTGTGCCACACAATATACAGTATACCTCTACACTGTGCCACAAAATATACAGTATACCTCTACACTGTGCCCCACAATATACAGTATACCGCTACACTGTGCCCCACAATGTACAGTATACCTCTACACTGTGCCACACAATATACAGTATACCTCTACACTGTGCCCCACAATATACAGTATACCTCTACACTGTGCCACACAATATACAGTATACCTCTACACTGTGCCCCACAATATACAGTATACCGCTACACTGTGCACACAATATACAGTATACCTCTACACTGTGCACACAATATACAGTATACCTCTACACTGTGCCCCACAATATACAGTATACCTCTACACTGTGCCACACAATATACAGTATACCGCTACACTGTGCCACACAATATACAGTATACCGCTACACTGTGCCACACAATATACAGTATACCTCTGTCTACACTGTGCACACAATATACAGTATACCTCTACACTGTGCACACAATATACAGTATACCTCTACACTGTGCCACACAATATACAGTATACCTCTACACTGTGCCACACAATATACAGTATACCGCTACACTGTGCCACACAATATACAGTATACCGCTACACTGTGCCCCACAATGTAAAGTATACCTCTACACTGTGCCACATAATATACAGTATACCTCTATACTGTGCTCCACAATGTACAGTATACCTCTACACTGTGCCCCACAATGTACAGTATACCTCTACACTGTGCCCCACAATGTACAGTATACCTCTACACTGTGCCACACAGTATACCTCTACACTGTGCCACACAGTATACCTCTACACTGTGCCACACAGTATACCTCTACACTGTGCCACACAGTATACCTCTACACTGTGCCACACAGTATACCTCTACACTGTGCCACACAGTATACCGCTACACTGTGCCACACAGTATACCGCTACACTGTGCCACACAATATACAGTATACCTCTACACTGTGCACACAATATACAGTATACCTCTACACTGTGCCCCACAATATACAGTATACCTCTACACTGTGCACACAATATACAGTATACCTCTATACTGTGCCCCACAATGTAAAGTATACCTCTATACTGTGCCCCACAATGTACAGTATACCTCTATACTGTGCCCCACAATGTACAGTATACCTCTACACTGTGCCCCACAATGTACAGTATACCTCTACACTGTGCCACACAGTATACCTCTACACTGTGCCACACAGTATACCTCTACACTGTGCCACACAGTATACCTCTACACTGTGCCACACAGTATACCTCTACACTGTGCCACACAGTATACCGCTACACTGTGCCACACAGTATACCGCTACACTGTGCCACACAGTATACCGCTACACTGTGCCACACAGTATACCGCTACACTGTGCCACACAGTATACCGCTACACTGTGCCACACAGTATACCGCTACACTGTGCCACACAGTACACCGCTACACTGTGCCACACAGTATACCGCTACACTGTGCCACACAGTATACCGCTACACTGTGCCACACAATATACAGTATACCGCTACACTGTGGAGTCTGTTCTATAAGCACCCTAGTTCTGTGGCGGCGGACAGAAAATAATCTGGAAGTGCCCCTCCCGAGTCCAGGCTCTGTATCCGCCACTGGTCTGGACCGCTCCCAGGAGTGTACATTTCTTCTAAACTGTAATCCATATGCTCTGACCCGCAGAAATCAGCACTCGCTCGATAACAACTAACAGGCAGGACCTGTAGGCTGTAGCCTGGCCCTGTTAGGGAAGCTAGCCGAGTGGTGTAAGGTTAAGGTACTAGTAGAGATGAGCGGCCGCTGAATCCGTATTTAAAGTTAAAGTTTTTGCAGGATATGGATTACAGTTTAGAAATGTCAAATGTACACTCCTGTGAGAGGCGGGGAGGGAGATCTGTGGATGACACTGTTATGGAGGGGGATCTGTGGATGACACATATAGCATAAGATGCTATACACGGTATGTGGCATCCACAGATCCCCCCCATAGCAGTGTCATCCACAGATCCCCCTCTCTATAAAAGTGTCATCCACAGACAGCTGGACTTTTCTTCCCTGTTGCGGTTTTAGGTATTGGGTAAAGTATCGCAGCATTTCTAAGCGTACTTGTGTAAATGTATCGTTGTTATAGCTGCCCCCCCTACTTTTGTCCTGGCCCCCAGTGTGCCCCCCCAAAATTTGAAAGCTAGAGACACCACTGTTATCCACTCACGGTATGGTGGTGTTATCCAGACTATTATCTATTTGGAAAATAACATAAAAAATAAAACATTACCATGCCTGTAAAATATATGTTTTTAGTGAAAACATGATTGATATAATATGCCATATTGTGAGGATATGTTCCTGTTTTTTTAATGGGATAAGGTTGTGGAAAATTCATGCCCAGTTTTCACATACGCCGATCTGACGCCTTTTTGTGTCATTTCCTATGTATGTTATTAGCACAACTAATGTATTCTGCTCCATGAGGTGCAGTAAATGAGGTGACCTGGATATGAGGCCTCCTGCAGGTTTACTATTCACGGAGGTGTCCAGTAGGGACTTCGACTTCGGATGAAACATTAATCAGGCTATTAATTAAGGCTGGATGGAAACAGAGCTCGCAGGGACTGTGCCGTCTCTTGGCAGCTACTCCGCTTACGTTATTGTCTGTGTCATTAGGAGACATTAGGATAGAAAGTGACCAGCTGCCGATGCTCAGTGTATAATATAATAATACAAATCTATAACAATCAATCAAAAATAGTCATCAGATTATCACGGACACAAAACTATTTATCTATCCAGGGGTGGACACAGACAGCAGAGGTCCCCTGTGCAAAGAATGTGCCCGGGCCCCCCACCCCGCATGCTAAATTCTAAACCTAACCTATTCCCTCCTGACATTACATACAGCAATATAAAACATACAGGGTAAAGCTACTTTTACACCTGCAGCACTACGCTCCGGCCCCCTGATCTGGCAGAGAATGCAAGGAATCGGCCAGACACAAACTGTAGCATGCAGCGGTTTATGTCTCGCTGATTCTCCACATTTTTGCTAGATTGTGGCCGAATCTCTGCCAGATCCCATTAAAGTTAATGTGGCCGGCGGGCCTTCTGTCTGCATCCAGCAGCGCCGGAGCCAGTTAATCACTAACGCAGATGTGAAGCTAGCCTAATTCAGCACCACATACCTCTTACATCCAATGACTTCTTCTTTGATGTAGACATTGTCTTTCTTCATCTTCTCCATTTGGACCAGACCGCCATGATGATCTTAGTTTTCTACTTTTCCATTATCCTCCCACCTTCTCAACATCCCATCATGCACCTCCAATACTGTGCCTGCTTTGCTCCCCAATACTATACTGCAGAAACAGATACACCCCTGAAAATACTAGTAGCACACAGATAGTGTCTCTTCTATAATTATTGGCACAAATAGTGTCCCTGACACTAATAGTGTAAACATAATGTCCTCCAAAAGGAATTGTGCTGAGCTGATAATGTGCCAGGGTGCCCCTACAGTAATAGTGCTTCCAAAGTCCCAACAATAGTAATAATTCTCTGCCGGAGTGCACTTAGTGCCCCTACAGTGCCCCTACAGTGCCCCAACAATAATGTCCCCACTGTGCCCCAGAAGTAATTATGCTCCCCTAGTGCCCAGACTGGTATTCATGTTCCCTATTGTCCCCCAGTTGTAATAAAGTTTACCATAATGCCTCTGGTAGTAATAATTCTCTTTATTATGTGTGCCAGTGCAACAAATACCCCTTATAATGTGTGTCAGTACAAAAATGCCCACTTATAATGTGTGCCAGTGCAAAAAATACCCCTTATAATGTGTGCCAGTGCAAAAATTCCCCCTTATAAAAAATGCCCCTTTGTGTGGCAGTAACAGAAAATACCTCCTCTTAGTGTACCCCATAGAGCCAATGTCCCCATAGTGCCCTCATGTGTGCCAATGCCCCTACTGTGTGCCAGTACAAAAAGCCCTTTCATAGTGCCCCCAATTGAGCTTAGGTATCCATAGTGCCCCTATAATTTGTGCCAGTATAAAATACTCCTATATAGTGCACCTCAGTAGATGCCCCATAATGTGTGCCAGTATATAACGCCCTCCAGTAGATGCCCCCATAGTGCTCTTCTCCCCCACTTCTCCATAATGCCCCTCATAATGTGTGCCAGAATATAGAGCCCCCAGTAGATGCCCCCATAGTGCTCCTCTCCCCCACCTCTCCATAGGGCCCCCCATAATGTGTGCCAGTATAAAATACCCCTATGTAATGCCCCTCAGTAGATGCCCCCATAATGTGTGCCAGTATATAGGGTCCCCAGTAGATACCCCCATAGGGCTCCTGTCTCCCCCACTTCTCCATAGTGTCGCCCTTAATGTGTGCCACTATATAATGGCCCCCAGTAGATGCCCCCATAAGGGCTCCTCTCCCCCTACTTCTTCATAGTGCTTTGACAATGGAAGCGCTCATTTACCTTGGACCTGCTGGTTAGACAGGGCCCCCTCCAACGCTGGGTCCCTATGCAGCTGAATCGGCTGCACAGGCGGTATGTCCGCCCCTGGATTTATCTATCTTGTTGATGGAGAACCCTTCTATGTGGTTTGCCTATTTTTGGCGTATTTCTGGTGCAGATTGCAGCGCAAAGGTCTTTTGCGCCGCAATCTGTGACTTTTTCCCCGCTCACACCAGGTGTAAAAAAGGGGCGGGGTTTGGCATGGGAAGTGGGCGGGCCAGCAGGCCTTTCTCATTTATCATGTTCTATGCCTGTTTTAGGACTGTGATCAGTGGATCCACTGCCAGGGCATAGGGTTATTAAGACCGGCGTCTAAAACACCGGTGTTAGTAAATCACCCCCTATGTTCCCAGACATCAGCACTTTGAAGCCAAATTTTTAGACAATTATAGAACAAAATTGATATTTACCCCATGTCATTTTTAGGTCCAATAATTTGCCTGAACTCATTGCTTATTATTGCTTTATAAACCCCTGCATTACCTACAGATAAATGTTGAAATTCTGATTGCCTGTAGCCACCACTAGAGGGAGCCAAGAATCTTGTTACATACTGTTTTTTATTGAGTATGTGAGTATGCAATGGCTATAATTTTGTACAACGGCTGGAGAGGATAGAGACCACTGGTTTATATTACACTGTTTTTTTGTCCTTATTCACAAACATAAGCCAAGTGTGACGTAAATTTGATGAAACACAAGTGCATAAAATTACTGTATGGATATAGATAGATAATCAACGTGCCTTGTGAATGATACTAAGCAACAGCCATACAAGACATGAAAGGGCATTAAAAGAAATTCTCAGTATTTGAGAACCTAATTAAGAATAGCGTTTCATTTCGTAAGTTCCAATTACCACCTCGTGCTTGGGATAATGTTCTTTATTATGTTTTATGTAAATGATTCCAAAGGTCATTGTCATTTCCTAAAAGCTATTATGTTGTGCTTAATTGAATACAATAAAAGTTTTGTAATTTTAAGTATATAATGATGGAAGCATGGGCATAGCTATAGAGGGTGCAGAGGAAGCAGTCTCAACTGGGCTCTGGTGCCTAAGGGGGTCCAAAGGTCCCTCTGCCACATAAGTACACACTGACATGAATGGCAAATGGTAGTTGTCGGACCCTGTAACAATTTTGCATTAAGGCCTGAGAGCATCAACTTAACCATCTGTATGAGAAGGTCCTCCAATAGATGATTGTACCCAGAGAATCTCTTTCAAAAAGAGTGAAGAGATGGGATAGTGCACTGATACTAATAAGTAGTGAACAATGCTGTACCAAAGTATCATAGAGGGAAGGCACCAACTGCAGTCAGTCATGTTGTGAGAGAAGGCGCACTCCGGAATTGCCGACTCTGCATCATTTTACATTTTCATAGAAAGCTCACTGCACACAGATTTATAGGGCTTCCATTGAGGGCAATTCTAAATGTAAAAAATAATAGCTCCCTCCAGTGGTGACTGCATGCAGCCAGAATTATACCATTTATGAAGTTAGAAAATCATGACGTTAATCAGCACATTGTTTTGGAGTGGTGACCTAAAAGGGGTTCTACAGTTTGTTTTAACTGATGATCTATCCTTTGGATAGATCATCAGCATCTGACGGGCGGGGGTCCGACACCCAGGACCGCTAGTGTGCGCATGCCACCGGAGGTCCGCCCTGGCCCATTGACCATATCGGGGGCGGGCCGGAGTTCCGGCAGCAGCCTGGCAAACATGCCGAGAGGCGGCCGGAATAAAAATACGACATGCCGGAGAAGGCTGCCACTAGTGTGAAAGTAGCCTTAAATAATATGTGGTGGCCAGGCATAGGCTGGGCAAGATTTAGGTATGTGTGCACTGGCCTTTTAAAAGTGAGAGTGTGAGAGAGAGAGAGCACCCTACTGGGCAGAGAGAGGCAGAGGCAGGCAAGAAGCAGGTCTCATCCTGCGTGGAGTGGATGGAGCAGCGCTACCCAGCAGCTGTACTCGTTGGGAAGGAGCAGAGGGAACCGGAGCAGGAGGACAGGTGACAGGGGCGGATTGGCCATAGACCCTACAGAGAAATTTCCCGGTGGGCTGATGCCCCAGGGGGCCACCCAAGTCCTCCTCTCTGCTGCTGTCCAGGTACATAATGAGCTCTCAGAAATAATTAATGCTGTGAGAATCAGGTACTCATGTACTCGGCCAGTGACCACACATGTCCTCCTGAATTCAACTGCTGTGGCCCGCACCTCACATCCACCTAAGCCCCCTACTCCATAGACAACTGGAGGAGGAGGACAGAAGATGGTAGCTATTGATGGCCACCACACAGAGCCCGCTTTTGGGTCAGTATATTGTACTACACTGTGTTATTTGGTTCTACTGGATTGGTATTTTGCACTATGATATTGTTGACCCCGCTACTTGTGTTACCCCGCCTTCTGTTAATTTGAATAATTTGAATATGCATCTTCAAGTGTGAATGCGCACCTAGTATCTTGGGAGTAGCATTCCTCTGCACTTTTTCCCCCCTCCCCTATCAATGAGCGCCTTAATTAGGTGGTACATATGGCTGTGCTTGCTCCTCCTCCCATTGGTTGCTTGATGCACATGGAGGTTACTAGGAGCAGCACACCATATGTGCGGCGTCTGCGCTCCTGAACATAGAAGCCCAACGGCTGAGGTAGGTTTAGCGTAGGACCCGCCTGACCTGAGACCACCTTGACGTTCGGTAGGCGGGCTTAGATGTGTTTTGATCAAAATATATCGACTAAGTGTCTCAGACATTATCATATCAGGGTGAGGACTTAGTCCATATATAGTGCTTGCATCTGCTATAATAAGTGCATTATTATCTTATTTCTGTGGTTTTCTTCAATAATATGGCCAGGGACATCCGCAAATTTGTATCATATCGTGCAGGATGTTTTTATCTTAGTTTTTTCTGTGATTTTTTTTGTTTATGTAGTGTTTGCTTGAGGGAGTGGCACCTTCAAGTGTGAATGCGCACCTAGTATCTTGGGAGTAGCATTCCTCTGCACTTTTTCCCCCCTCCCCTATCCAATGAGCGCCTTAATTAGGTGGTACATATGGCTGTGCTTGCTCCTCCTCCCATTGGATGCTTGATGCACATGGAGGTTACTAGGAGCAGCACACCATATGTGCGGCGTCTGCGCTCCTGAACATAGAAGCCCAACGGCTGAGGTAGGTTTAGCGTAGGACCCGCCTGACCTGAGACCACCTTGACGTTCGGTAGGCGGGCTTAGATGTGTTTTGATCAAAATATATTGACTAAGTGTCTCAGACATTATCATATCAGAGTGAGGACTTAGTCCATATATAGTGCTTGCATCTGCTTTAATAAGTGCATTATTATCTTATTTCTGTGGTTTTCTTCAATAATATGGCCAGGGACATCCGCAAATTTGTATCATATCGTGCAGGATGTTTTTATCTTAGTTTTTTCTGTGATTTTTTAATTTGAATATGCCTACAAAATGGGGCAACTTTTAGTTTTTTTTTTCCAGGGCCAATTTAGGTTCCCAGTCCGCCCCTGACAGGTGAGCATTGAGATGGCGGTGGGTATGGACTGCAGGTGAAACAAAGTTGTGTCTTTATTATTGACTTTTTGACTGGTGCTTTTGCTCTTTCCCTTTCCCACATGCTCTCGGTACCTTTTTGCAGAAATTGCTAAAATAATTACAAAATATATTTTTAGAGTTAAAAATCATATAATTCAGTGTATAAAGATATTGTATAAAAATGTACAAATGTACACGATGAGGAGAAATGTTTAAAACCATTCCAAAACTTTGGAGAACTTTTTGGAGTCCTCAGCATGATGCCCTTTATGTTTGTTCCTTGACCATCTCTGGTCGCCTTGCCTTGGTTGTCCAATAAACTGGTGAATGCCTACTTGAGAGATGGAGAAGTCCCACCTGTTCTTCACACTCCCGTCTTCAGTGCATCTTGTATTTTTTATATTGTGCACACCGTAAACTTTAAGGCAAAATGTCCTTATACAGGAGTGAAGTTCAGGAAGTTTATAGCATACCCTCCAACTGCTGCCATGTTCCATGGCCAATAATTACACAACACATTCCTCTGCAGAAACAAACATCTGATTGTCACACTGTACAATGCAACAGAGCCAGGAAGGAGAAAGTACAAATCCTGTGAAGCAGCGGCCAAATTTGCTGTGAAGAATCCTTTCAAAGATTGAAACCAACCAATAATAATCCAATTATTAAGTATTGTACACCAGTAGTTCATGTCTTACTGGTATCTAACTGGTTCCTCTGAAGGGGCACTCATGGTCCTGTTCTCCTACCTTACACTTCATTCAAAAAGAGTTTTAAGCTATTGCCATATAATGCCAAAACTATTCCAAAAAATAAATAAATCCTACATGGGTGACTTTGCAAACATAGGCAGTAAAGCAAATTGCGCGCAACTGCAACATGCTTGAGACCTGATTGTGATTTAGCTGTTTTATAGGTGTTTGCCACATAATTTTTTGGGGCCATATGTTTCCACAGCCACGGAGATGAGGCCCAAAAAGTTCAAGAGAAATACAGATGATGTGGTCCTTACAATCACTATTATTAAAGGGTTTCTCCGGCCTAGGGGTCGACCAAACCAACATTTAGATCCTGTGCCCAGTTAACTATCCTGACTAAGCAACCGAGTGTTACTTATAGGCGGGGGAGGAGCATAAGAGACCGCTTGGTTCATAGCCACTACATTGCACCAACTGGAACCGGCACGTGGCTGGACCGGAAACCTTGCGGGATGTTCAAGTGTGGCTCCTGCAAAGCCTGTGCGTTTATATCTACCGCTAAATCTAACATCTGTTCAGTAACCGGTCAAACCTATGAAATCAGAGATTTTTATAACTGCAGAAGCAGGGGTGCTGTCTATCTGTGTCAATGCCCCTGCCCTCTGGACTACATAGGCAAGACCATTCGTGAGGTCAGGCGTCGAATTTGTGAACACGTGAACGACGTGGTGAAGAAAAAGATCACACCCGTCGCGTCACATGTAATTGATGTGCACGGTGGCGACCCTAAGTGCTTGCGTTTTTCGGTCCTGGAAACCATCCCTTTATCCCCAAGGGGTGGCGATTGGGACCGCAAAATCCTCCAAAAAGAATGCATGTGGATTCACCGCTTCAGATCCCAGGCACCACTAGGGATCAATGAGAGACTTACGTTCTCCTGTTTCTTATGATCTATTTCCCACTAGGGACGTTCATCCCTGAGGTCGTACGGTTCCTGTATCCCCCTGCCATAAAGTAGCGCCACTTCGGTTATTTCATCAATAGCCATGATAAAAATAAGTAGGATACTACTTTAAAGTATCCAGGTTGCACATTGTTCATCCAATGTGCTGTAGGTGTTTCCTCTATAATAGGAATACACCCTCAGTGAAAAGCACAATACTGTATTACCCACAGCTCCTTGACCCCGCCCCCTTCCCGAATAGAATGCTAGAATAATAAGCACCATGCTATATGTCAGTGACTGGTTTCATGTATTGAATATCGTGTCACTTTGCCTCTAATGTGAAGATACCTGCGCTTACTAGAAGCGATTTGACTGATAGAACGGATGGGGAGTGAGTCTGCGTTCCATATAACCGGATGTGACTGCCCCATGCGTTCCACCTGGATGGGGCGCCGTACGGACCGGAAGTGACGTAGCTATGCGTTCCACGCGACCGGATGTGAACTCCGAGTGCGTTCCACGTGGTTCGGCCGGCTCAGAACGCTCCGGTATGCACTTTCAACCATATGAGGCATGACTTTTGGCGATTTTAATCAGTATGAATCTGACACAGCTGATGGGTAACTATTTAAGGGAATGGGAGTGTGGGCATGAGTGAGAGGAGGAACAGGACGATACCAGGACGCAGGCCTAAATGTAAGTGCGGACAATTCATTGTAAATTGATATCACTGTAGCATGTAGTGTGTCTCACACCATGCTTGAATTTTGGCTCACAGACCCCTAAGTGACGGATTGGCCCGTATCATGTGGGCGCTCCTCTCTCCTGACTGCACGGGACACTAAGTAAGTGCTGATCTGAAGGAGACATAGGGGATATAAATGTATTGTACTGTGTTTAGTACATGAACTGAGAGCATTCTTATTTTTTACAGGTGGGACATATCAATTTGGTCCCTGGTCCTATGCCTAAACACCTTCTGCGTCCCTGGTCCTGTTGCCTCATCCTATCATAAGTATCTTTAAACTTATTCTGTGTGATGGTTGTATTTTTGACCATACATTTTTGTATGTGATGGTTGTATCTTTGACCACACTTGCCCCCTGATGAACCTAGTGATAGGGGAAACGCGTTGGGGCTTCTTTTAGAGCCAACCTGGGAATGCATTAACCGGTGCACCCGGGTCTGACTCTATATGGTATAGGTGATATCAATTCACCTGACTGCATTGATTGTGATTGGTCTCATCTATTCTAGTGCCCCTGTCGGGATTTTTTCCCTACCAGGGACACATGACCACACCTACTTATGGTCTGTGGAGCATTTGTTTGTTAACTTTAAAGAGGAGGGTAAACGTAGGGCAGTCAGCCCAGGAACGAGGACAGGGAGTCTCCACCATTAGGGGACGTCCCTGGGCTGAGGTCTTAGCTAGGGTGAGCATAGGGAGAGTATAGGCATACCCATTGCTCCCAACTTGCTGCCTTGCGTTCACTCATCCCTCTTGTAGTGGAGTCTGTATGACCAGCTCCCAGACATATTTCTGTATCTGTATTTACTATTATTGTTGTTTGTCTTTTTCACTTATGCACTGGTGAACCACCACAGTGGTACCTTTTTTATGATCTGACTAGTAAAAGTTATGTTTTAAGGGGATCAATACTGCTGGACACAAACTGTGAACTTTAGATCCTTTTTCATTGATCTATATTGAATAAGCTGGACATCTATTGCCATATAATGCCAAAACTATTCCAAAAAATAAATAAATCCTACATGGGTGACTTTGCAAACATAGGCAGTAAAGCAAATTGCGCGCAACTGCAACATGCTTGAGACCTGATTGTGATTTAGCTGTTTTATAGGTGTTTGCCACATAATTTTTTGGGGCCATATGTTTCCACAGCCACGGAGATGAGGCCCAAAAAGTTCAAGAGAAATACAGATGATGTGGTCCTTACAATCACTATTATTAAAGGGTTTCTCCGGCCTAGGGGTCGACCAAACCAACATTTAGATCCTGTGCCCAGTTAACTATCCTGGCATCCCCACACCGTGGTCTGTACCAGCCACTTTGGGTGCCCACCAAACTGGAGCATGTCGTTCTAGCACATGTGCCTGCCGAGTCCAGTGATTTACTGCATGGGGTCATGGGAGCGGGCCTTTGCAAGGGTTGACCACAACACTGTACCCTAGAAGAGAAGTACTTTTTCAAGTACTAAGTATCAGATCTATCAGCACTTGTTAGTGTGCCAGAATCAGTTATGCGACCGTGAATGAAGCAGCCCTTCTGCCTCTCTCCCAGAACCAATCCTTCTGTAATGGTATAAAAAAGTAGCAGGCACTCGCTATTAACACCTGGATACACTGTATTTATTACAATTGGAAATAGCAATTTGTTAAAAAGGTCAATACTACACAATATATGTTTAAAACACTAAAATAACATATAATATATGATAAAATAAAAATAAAAAATTGAAATAATAATAAAAGAACTTGGTATCCTCGGTTAGATCAACTGAAAATAGATCAATTATGGGTAGTCACTGTGTATTTGTATAACACTGTCAGTCACAGGTTTCAATAATTAGCAGCAGTTTTATAGTTCCTTAGTTGCAAGGTATTCAATATGTCCCAAACTGGTCAGATGGTTCGCACTAATGTGGGTGCGTTGACCCCTGATTTATTCCTTATGGACTGTAGACAAATATGTATAGATGTAACGGTCACGTACACACACACACACACAGGGGGGAAGATAGTGACCACTGCGCTCCACCCTCACCCCTGGCCCTGCCTACTTGCCTCACGAGTCCTGATGACAGGGGACAACTGGACGGCAGTCCCTAACTTAGAATACGTGCGGGAACGACAGACAAGACAAATAACGGATAGTGAACGGACCGGGTCAAAACCAAGAGGACAACGCAGTACAGAGGGATAAGCAAAGAAAGGTCAGGAGAAGCCGGGGTCATAAATACCAGGAGAGTCGAGAAGTACCAAAGGAGTCCGCAAAGAATAGTCAGGTGGAAGCTGAGGTCAATATACCAGGAAGGATGCGCAGTACAGGAGGAGCAGGCAAAGGATCGTCAGGGAACAGGATCAGGTAAGTACACAGGTATCCAACAACTGCCAGGAACCTAAATTAACAGGCAACCCGTGGCCAGCAGGCTGCCTGTATTTATAGTGGGGAGTGAGGGTCATATGACGTGGCCAGCGTCTCATGACCGACAGACCGACCAGTCGAGCACCGAGTGATCAGCTCGGCGCTCAAGGCAGACCTAGGAGCAGGGAGCCTCCCAGCTAGCAAAGCCGCCCTGGGAACGAGGTCAAACACAGATCCGAAGCTAAGCAGCAGGTCTGCGGCTGATGGGAGACCGAGTGCGCCTTTGGAACCCCGTTACAATAGAACAGTTATACACAACTTTTTGGTTCAAGGTAACTCACGGTTTTCGTGGGTGCTGGATTCCCGAGGATGTGCCTAGACGCGGCGTCCCGAGTGGTCTATGGCACTGGTCTTACCTCTGAATATGGCTACCCCTTTGTGGAATGTTCTGTGAAGTTGCTCCTTTCTTTCGTCAGTCTTCCGTGGCAAACACTAGGTGCTGTGCTGTGTTTGGACCTTGTGAGTCCGCGGTCCTCGAGGTTCCCGGTGGTGTATGCTTCCGGGTATGATGACCAACCTCTCCACGTGACTTAAAAGTCTGGTCATGTGACACGGAAGTTCCGTACCTTAAATTCGATGATAACTTTTTCGATATTTCGAATACGATGGTAACTGCTTCGAAAACAGCTGCTGTAGGGATCCTTTCTTTCATGATCACGTTCGTAGACGATGGACCCGCCTTTCCCAAATGCGTTTCAGGACCTCAAGTCCCTTCATCAGAAAGGAGCAACTTCACGGAACATTCCACAATGGGGTAGCCATATTCAGAGGTAAGACCAGTGCCATAGACCACACGGGACGCCGCGTCTAGGCACATCCTCGGGAATCCAGCACCCACGAAAACCGTGAGTTACCTTGAACCAAAAAGTTGTCTATAACTGTTCTATACATATTTTTCTACAGTTCATAAGGAATAAATCAGGGGTCAACGCACCCACATTAGTGCGAACCATCTGACCATTTTGGGACATATTGAATACCTTGCAACTAAGGAACTATAAAACTGCTGATAATTATTGAAACCTGTGACTGACATTGTTATACAAATACACAGTGACTACCCATAATTGATCTATATCCAGTTGATCTAACCGAGGGAGGATACCAAGTTCTTTTATTATTATTTCAATTTTTTATTTTTATTTTTATCATATATTATATCATATTTTAGTGTTTTAAACATATATTGTGTAGTATTGACCTTTTTAACAAATTGTTATTTCCAATTGTAATAAATACAGTGTATCCAGGTGTTAATAGCGAGTGCCTGCTACTTTTTTATACAATTGCTCATACGTACGCTTGGGTGAAGCATAGTAAGAGCACCGCTACCATTAAGTCAGACGGTGGAGCCACCTCAGCCCAATCCTTCTGTAATGATATATAGAACAAAATGCCAAGCTGAGACCTTTGCTAACGTGCCTACATTCACATAGGAACTGCTTCTGGATTACGACAAAATGTTTGGGTAACCCCATTACATCCAAAAGGGTGATTTGTTAGCTTGGGGGTGTCCAGGACTTTATTGGAAAATCTCGAACTCTTTCTGAGAATTTATTTCTAATCGACAAAGACAAAAAATAGAAACTGAGGCAACCTGCTAGACAGAACCACCAGAGCTAAGCAAGCCGACCTGTAGAAAATTAGGAGCACAATTTATCTTATTATTAGAAGCGTTCCTGCTGTGCCACCTTTCTATGACAAGCCTGGCATCTCAGAGATTAGCAATCGTTTGGAAACTCTCCAGATAACATCACCGGCAACAGAAATATAAAGCGCAAACCCAAAGCCGGGCCGAGATCTCTGCAGAGGGTGTTAGGCCTCAGTGGACCATGTTCACAATCACAGACCCCTTCTCTGGAAGACATAAGAATGGGCTATGTTTTATGTAGTGACACAGTCGTCTGTGCTACGGTCTATTACTTACAGTACATGCAAAAAAAAATAAAAAAAATGCAGGGGTGGAAAAATCTTTTTTGTATGTCATTTGCATTTTGTTGAGCCTGAGTTTAAAGGGGTCGTCTCACTGCAGCAAATGGTATTTATCAAATAGAGAAACAAGGCACTTACTAATGTATTGTGGTTGTCCATATTGTCTCCTTTGCTGGCTGGATTCATTTTTCCACCGCATTATACACTGCCTGTTTCCAGGGGTTACGACCACCCTGCAGAGCGGGACACAGGCCGGAAGAGGCCTGCATCGCATCACTGAGAGTGTCATGGAGGTAAGTATAAGTGTTAATTGCTTTAATTATTTATAGTACAGTATGGCAAGAAGGGGGGTGGGGCCCTAAACACTGGCACATTATGGGGGGGAGCACTATGGAGAAGGGGGGAGGAGCACTATGGGGGGCATCTAATGGGGCCCTATATACTGGCACATTATGGGGGGGAGCACTATGGAGAAGCGGGGGAAGGAGCACTATGGAGGCATCTAATGGGGGCCCTATATACTGGCACATTATGGGGGGAGCACTATGGAGGCATCTAATGGGGGCCCTATATACTGGCACATTATGGGGGAGCACTATGGAGAAGGGGGGAAGGAGCAGTATGGGGGATATAATGGGGGCCCTATATGCTGGCACATTATGGGGGGCACTAAAGAAAAGGGGGAAGAGCACTATGGGGGGATTATATAGGGGCATTTAATACTGCCACCCATTTTGATGCCATTATAGGGAAGGGGAGAGAAGCAATATGGGGGCATCTATGTGGGGCAGACTATTGGGGCATTTTCTACTGCCACATTATGAAGGACACTATGGGGATGGGAGAGGAGCATTATGGGGACATCTTCTGGGGGCACTATATAGGACTCGGAGGAGTACTATGGGGGCATCTTCTGGGGGCACTATATAGGATGGGGAGGAGCACTATGAGGCATCTCCTAGGGGCACTATATAGGAGTATTTTATAATGGCACAAATAATAGGGGCACTATGGGCACCTTAGCTCAACTGGGGGCACTAAGTGTTTTTTGTAGTGGCACACAGTACGGGTCATTGGATCACATGAGGGCACCCTGGGGACATTGACTCTACAGGGGGCACAAAGAGGAGTTTTTTTTTTTTTTACTGCCACACAACGGGGCATTTTTTGTGCTAGCGCAGATTATAAGGGGGCTTTATTACAACTGGGGGACTATGGGAGCATTATTACTTCTGGGACACAATTACTGTTGGGGGCACTGTAGGAGCACTATTACTACTAAGTACACTCTGGCACAGAATTATTACTATTGTTGGGATTTTGGGGAGCACTATTACTGTAAGGGGCGCCCTGGCACAGTATCAGCTTAGCACAGTTTTTTGGGGGGGACATTATGGTTAAACTATTAGTGTCAGGGGCACTATTTACTGGGTGCAGTTATTTTTTTAGAGCATTGTGTTTCAATAATTATTGAAGGGGGCGCTATCTGTGTGTAACTAGTATTTTCAGGGGGTGATGTTGAGAAGGTGGGAGGAAAAGTAGGAAACTAAGATGTGTGTCTGTCTGTCAAACTCTGCAGAGATGAGAGATGGCTGAAATAAATCATCATGGTGGTCTAGTCTGAATGAAGAAGATGAAGAAAGAGAACATCTACATCAAAGGAGACATCACTGGATGTAACAGGTATGGGCGCGATATATGGGTGGGGCTGTGTGTGTTGGTGTGGCTTGAGGGTGGGCGGGGACACAGGGGCCCCATAATCTCCTATTGCCCGGGGAAGCGCCCCTCCCGAGACCAGGCTCTGGATCCGCCACTGGTGCAGGACCGGTGTGGTTCTTAGCTTCCAGGCACAACAGCAGCAGCACAGCATGGCAATGTCTCACCTGGCACGTCGAAAAGGCTCTGGGGAGCTTTGGGGGTGCAGCGGAAAAGGCGGTAGCAGTGGAAAAGGAGCAGTCAGCCGAGGAGGAGGCAGAGGATGGTGTAGAAGGTGGAGAAGAAGAGCCAGGCCTGCATGCAATCCATGGCGATAACACCAAATCCACACGCGTGCAATGGGTTACATGCTTGACGGCTGTCAGTAGGTTCACCCAGTGGGCAGTAAAAGTTATGTACCTTCCCTTCCCGTGTTTGCTAGACCACGTGTCTGTTGTCAGATGTATCTTAGGCCTCCAAGTCCACCAGTTTATAAGGCAGTAGTTGGCGGGCTAGCAGTTCCGACAAGCCAGCGGTCAGCTGTTGGGCAAGAGGGTTATCCGGCGTCATCAACTTTTTACGCTCGAACATTTGGGCCACAGAAGCCTGCCTTGTGCCAGATGAACGCGACAACGGCACAGTGGACAGTGGAGTGGAGGACAAATGGGAGAAGAGAGGAACAGGAGAAGAGGCAGGATGTGGAGCGCCGGGAGTGTGGCTTTGTGGGTCTGACAGCGTTGCTGCCACTGGGCTTGGTGATGGAAGGCCAGGTGCCTTCTTAAGGCGGTCGTCCCTAGGTGAGTGTTGGGTTTACCGCTACTTATGCGTTGACAGCACAGGCTGCAGATGGCAACACTATTGTCAGCAGCTGACACGTTAAAAAAAAGTCCACACTGTGGAGCCATGGGAGCGCAAGATGTGACCGTGCATGGTGGATGGTTTGCTCTAGATACATTTGCAGTCTGCTTTTTGCCTTCTCTGCACTGCGAGTTCTGCCTGCTTCTCCTCCCTATCTGCTGCTCCGTATCTCCCTCTGAACTCCCCTCCTCTTCCTCTCTTGTGGGCACACACATGACGTCCATTGACACGTCATCATCATCACCTTCACCACCACTGACATTTGAGATCTCGGAGAAGGCAGCAACAGCAGGGACAACCCTCCTTGGGCTGATCTGGGTACTGTCATCAGACTGCTGGGTGGCAGCCATTGCTACTTCTTCTTTCTCATCCGAAGCCAAGAATGGCTGCACATCGGTAAGGTCTTGAAATGGATGGGAAAATAATTCCTCTAACTCGAGTGCAGGGGCTATGGTGGTGGTGGTGGTGTCTTTGAGGGTGCACAAAGCAGAGAGTGAGGATAGTTCAGATACAGAGGATGAGGAGGGTGCAGAAGCAGAAGGCTTTGTGAGCCACTCAACCAACTGAGGTGCATCCTTTGACATAATTGCATGCACCATCTCCAACTTCCCACTTAGGCTCCGGCTTGGTGCACCTGCCTGACCCCTACGACCCCGATGGAACGGCCTGCCTCTTCCTCTTCCTGTCATTTTCAAAATGACCCTGTGCCAAAGTACCTAGAGAAGAGCAGTATTTGTGGAAGCAGGTATATCGCAGGCCTCAATTAGTATTTGGTGTAAACAGGTATATCAAATCCCTTAATCAGTATTTTGTGGAAGCAGGTATATAGAACCCCTTAATCAGTATTTTGTAGAAGCAGGTATATCGCACACCTCAATCAATATTTTGTGAAAGCAGTTATATCGCACCCCTCAATCAGTATTTTGTACAAACCGGTATATAGAACACCTGAATCAATATTTGGTGGAAGCAGGTATATCGCAACCCTCAATCTGTATTTTGTGGAAGCAGGTATATCAAACCCCTTAATCAGTATTTCAATGAAGCAGGTATATCGCACCCCTCAATCAGTATTTTGTGGAAGCAGGTATATAGAACCCCTTATTCAGTATTTTGTAGAAGCAGGTATATCGCACCGCTCAATCAGTATTTTGTGGGTGCTGGTGTATAGCAGGCCTCAATCAATATTTGGTGGAAGCAGGTATATCGCATCCCTCAATCAGTATTTTGTGGAAGCAGGTATATAGAACCCCTTAATCAGTATTATGTAGAAGCAGGTGTATTGCACCCCATAATCAGTATTTTGTGGAAACAGGTATATAGAACTACTGAATCAATATTTGGTGGAAGCAGGTATATCGCACCCCTCAGTCACTATTTTGTGGAAGCAGGTATATCAAACCCCTTAATCAGTATTTTGTGGAAGCAGGTATATCAGGTGGGACTCACAGCCTCCTTCCTCCTCTCATTGCAAGCATGGCTGCATGCTGAAGGTAACGGAGTTTGCTGTTAGTCGGACCTTACGCTCCTGTAAGTTGCCCACTGGTTCCTGGTATTGCCCATACGGCACAGGTAGGTTAGCGTTAGGTCCCAAGCTACTTGAGATACCTTGGCGCGGTGCTCGGGTTCAGATATATCCTTCATATAAGGATATATTGGCTAAATTCTCAATCAGTTTGATGGTTTAGTCAGACTTGTTTGTTTGCATCCACAGTAGTGCACCTTGCTTATTAATGTTTATATCAGGTATATCGCACCCCTCAATCAGTTTTTTGGGGGGCAACAGGTATATCCCACCAGTTGCAAATAGTTGTTCCAATAGTGTTTGTCCCTCTATATAGCTGCGGTATCGCAGCAGAACCGCACACAACTTCTGCACAATACAAATGCACTATATTTCTATGTTAGAAAGTATATTATAAGTATATCACACCCCTCAGTATATCACACCTATCGATAGCACACCTTTGTGGTCCTATTAGCTAGAATTTGGTGTCCCTAACAGCCTGTCAATGCTCCAGAAAGCAACCTCTCCCTACACTGGCAAAACACAGAATGTAAAATGGCTGCCAGATTGGGTTCTGTTATAGGGTGGGGGTATGTCCATGTGCTGAAGCATCTCAATTGGCTGTCCTGTCCCACCTGATGGATGTGTCATGGGTCAAAGTTCGGCGCAATGCATGCATCGCCATATGTTCGCATGTCCGGCGAATCGTGAACGAGCAAGGTTTGCCCCGAAACGACCGCCGGACAAACCGCAAGGCCATCTCTACTCCTATGTACAAGAATATAACTACTATAATACTGCCCATATGTACAATATCGTATCTACTATAATACTGCCTCCTATGTACAAGAATATAACTACTATAATACTGCTCCTATGTACAAGAATATAACTACTATAATACTGACTCCTATGTACAAGAATATAACTACTATAATACTGCCTCCTATGTACAAGAATATAACTACTATAATACTGCCTCCTATGTACAACAATATAACTACTATAATACTGCCTCCTATGTACAACAATATAACTACTATAATACTGCTCCTATGTACAACAATATAACTACTATAATACTGCCCCTATGTACAACAATATAACTACTATAATACTGCTCCTATGTACAAGAATATAACTACTATAATACTGACTCCTATGTACAAGAATATAACTACTATAATACTGCCTCCTATGTACAAGAATATAACTACTATAATACTGACTCCTATGTACAAGAATATAACTACTATGATACTGCCCCTATGTACAAGAATATAACTACTATAATACTGCTCCTATGTACAAGAATATAACTACTATAATACTGCTTCTATGTACAAGAATATAACTACTATAATACTGCCTCCTATGTACAAGAATATAACTACTATAATACTGCCTCCTATGTACAAGAATATAACTACTATAATACTGCTCCTATGTACAAGAATATAACTACTATAATACTGACTCCTATGTACAGAATATAACTACTATAATACTGCCTCCTATGTACAAGAATATAACTACTATAATACTGCCTCCTATGTACAACGAATATAACTACTATAATACTGCCTCCTATGTACAAGAATATAACTACTATAATACTGCCTCCTATGTACAAAATATAACTACTATAATACTGCTCCTATGTACAAGAATATAACTACTATAATACTGCTCCTATGTACAAGAATATAACTACTATAATACTGCTCCTATGTACAAGAATATACTACTATAAACTGTACAAGAATATAACTACTATAATACTGCCTCCTATGTACAAGAATATAACTACTATAATACTGCCTCCTATGTACAAGAATATAACTACTATATACTGCCTCCTATGTACAAGAATATAACTACTATAATACTGCTCCTATGTACAAGAATATAACTACTATAATACTGCCTCCTATGTACAAGAATATAACTACTATAATACTGCCTCCTATGTACAAGAATATAACTACTATAATACTGCCTCCTATGTACAAGAATATAACTACTATAATACTGCTCCTATGTACAAGAATATAACTACTATAATACTGCTCCTATGTACAAGAATATAACTACTATAATACTGCTCCTATGTACAAGAATATAATACTATAATACTGCTCCTATGTACAAGAATATAACTACTATAATACTGCTCCTATGTACAAGAATATAACTACTATAATACTGCTCCTATGTACAAGAATATAACTATATAATACTGCTCCTATGTACAAGAATATAACTACTATAATACTGCTCCTATGTACAAGAATATAACTACTATAATACTGCTCCTATGTACAAGAATATAACTACTATAATACTGCTCCTATGTACAAGAATATAACTACTATAATACTGCTCCTATGTACAAGAATATAACTACTATAATACTGCTCCTATGTACAAGATATAATACTATAATACTGCCTATGTACAAGAATATAACTACTATAATACTGCTCCTATGTACAAGAATATAACTACTATAATACTGCTCCTATGTACAAGAATATAACTACTATAATACTGCTCCTATGTACAAGAATATAACTACTATAATACTGCCTCCTATGTACAAGAATATAACTACTATAATACTGCCTCCTATGTACAAGAATATAACTACTATAATACTGCTCCTATGTACAAGAATATAACTACTATAATACTGCCTCCTATGTACAAGAATATAACTACTATAATACTGCCTCCTATGTACAAGAATATAACTACTATAATACTGCTCCTATGTACAAGAATATAACTACTATAATACTGCCTCCTATGTACAAGAATATAACTACTATAATACTGCCTCCTATGTACAAGAATATAACTACTATAATACTGCTCCTATGTACAAGAATATAACTACTATAATACTGCTCCTATGTACAAGAATATAACTACTATAATACTGCTCCTATGTACAAGAATATAACTACTATAATACTGCTCCTATGTACAAGAATATAACTACTATAATACTGCTCCTATGTACAAGAATATAACTACTATAATACTGCCTCCTATGTACAAAGAATATAACTACTATAATACTGCTCCTATGTACAAGAATATAACTACTAAATACTGCTCCTATGTAACAAAATATAACTACTATAATACTGCTCCTATGTACAGAATATAACTACTATAATACTGCTCCTATGTACAAATATAATATATAATACTAGCCCCTATGTACAAGATATAAATACTATAATTACTGCTCCTATGTACAAGAAATATAACTACTATAATACTGCTCCTATGTACAAGAATATAACTACTATAAATACGGCCTCCTATGTAAAAGAATATAACTACTATAATATGCCTCCTATGTAAAGAATATAACTACTATAATACTTGCCTCCTATGTATAAGAAATATAACTACTATAATACTGCTCCTATGTACAAGAATATACTACTATAATAACTGCCGTCCTATGTACAAGAATATACTACTAATAATACTGCCATCCTATGTACAAGAATATAACTACTATAATACTGCTCCTATGTACAGAATATAACTACTATAATCCTGCCTCCTATGTACAAGAATATAACTACTATATACTGCCTCCTATGTACAAGAATATAACTACTATAATACTGCTCCTATGTACAAGAATATAACTACTATAATACTGCTCCTAGTACAAGAATATAACTACTATAATACTGCTCCTATGTACAAGAATATAACTACTATAATACTGCTCCTATGTACAAGAATATAACTACTACAATACTGCCTCCTATGTACAAGAATATAACTACTATAATACTGCTCCTATGTACAAGAATATAACTACTATAATACTGCTCCTATGTACAAGAATATAACTACTATAATACTGCCTCCTATGCACAAGATTAAAACTCTTATATGTACTGTATTTATATTTACATATATGACTGGAGCTGCCATTCACAGAATCATTTTACATTTTCCCAGCCATTTTATATATTTTTGTGTGGAATATTTAACCCTTAGTGATGCAGTGTGTGCTATCAAATCATCCCATAAACAGTCTTCAGGATCCGAGGGGAACAATCAGACATCTTCTTTAATAGATAATTCAGCGGCTGATTCTCCAGAACATAAACACTCCATTATTCTCTACTGGATAAAACAAGAAAGTTCTCTTCTCTTCCGATGATTCAGACCTCTGCATTATTCATGTCCTGTTGTGTGCAATCAATGACCATGGATGGAGAGTTCTTCAATTAATAGAGAGATTCGGATGTAGTCTGTGGATCTTAGACTAGACATCCATGGCGACTGGGGGGGAGAGGGGCGCTCACAAGTTGTGGGGATATTATAAGATGACTACAATGAGATATTTATTGGTGACTATCTTCCCATTTGCAAACAATGTAATTACCGATTTTAATGTGATATCATGTCGCCATGAAGACCGAGTCTTATTTAAAAAATATTTAAAAAAATTCAAATACACTGCGGTATTATGGCGGCACTTTTTCACATGCATTTGGGCTGCAACCCCCAGACCTAAGTCAGACATTCAATATGTCATCGGCTATCTACTGTATTTAAGTTGCACGTCAGGGACTGTGGTGATAAATGTTGGGGATCACAATTACTGGTGAGCTGTTAGACTTAGGCTACTTTCACACTCGCATTTTGGCTTTCCGTTTGTGAGATCCGTTCAGGGCTCTCACAGGCGGTCCAAAACGGATCAGTTTGCATTCTAATGCATTCTGAATAGAAAAGGATTCACTCAGAATGCATCAGTTCAGTCTCCATTCCGCTTTGGAGACGGACACCAAAACGCTGCTTGCAGCTGAGCCAAATGGATCCGTCCTGGCACACAATGCAAGTCAATGGGGACAGATCCGTTTTCACTGATACAATCTGGCACAATAGAAAACGGATCCGTCCTCCATTGACTTTCAATGGTGTTCAAGATGGATCCGTCTTAGCTATGTTAAAGATAATACAAATGGATCCGTTCTGAACGCATGCAGACGGTTGCATTATCTGAACGGATCCGTCCATGACGGATCCGCACAAAACGCGAGTGTGAAAGTAGCCTTAAAGGTTTCTCCAAAAAAAGAAAAACATTAGAAAAACATGGCTACGTTCTTCAAAAAACAGTATCACATCTGTATAATGGTTCTGTGTGGTATTATAAGAATATATCAACTATCATACTGACTCTTATGCACAAGAATATAACTACTATAATACTGCTCCTTTGTGCAAGAATATAACTACTATAATACTGCTCCTATGTACAAGAATATAACTACTATAATACTTCTCCTATGTACAAGAATATAACTACTATAATACTGCTCCTATGTACAAGAATATAACTACTATAATACTGCTCCTATGTACAAGAATATAACTACTATAATACTGCTCCTATGTACAAGAATATAACTACTATAATACTGCCTCCTATGTACAAGAATATAACTACTATAATACTGCTCCTATGTACAAGAATATAACTACTATAATACTGATCCTATGTACAAGAATATAACTACTATAAAACTGCTCCTATGCACAAGAATATAACTACTATAATACTGCTCCTATGTACAAGAATATAACTACTATAATACTGCCTCCTATGTACAAGAATATAACTACTATAATACTGCTCCTATGTACAAGAATATAACTACTATAATACTGCCTTCTACGTGTATGTACAAGAGTATATCTGCTATAATACTGCCTACTATGTACAAGAATATAACTACTATAATACTGCCTCCTATGTACAAGAATAATACTACTATAATAGTGCCTCCTATGTAAAAGAATATAAATACTATAATACTGCTCCTATGTACAAGAATATAACTACTATAATACTGCTCCTATGTGCAAGAATATAACTACTATAATACTACTCCTATGTACAAGAATATAACTACTATAATACTGCTCCTATGTACAAGAATATAACTACTATAATACTGCTCCAACGTACAAGAATATAACTACTATAATACTGCTCCTATGTACGAGAATGTTACTACTATAATACTGCTCCTATGTACAAGAATATAACTACTATAATACTACCTCCTATGTACAAGAATATAACTACTATAATACTGCTCCTATGTGCAAGAATATAACTACTATAATACTGCTCCTATGTACAAGAATATAACTACTATAATACTGATCCTATGTACAAGAATATAACTACTATAATACTGCTCCTATGTACAAGAATATAACTACTATAATACTGCTCCTATGTACAAGAATATAACTACTATAATACTGCCCCTATAAACAAGAATATAACTACTATAATACTGCCTCCTATGTACAAGAATATAACTACTATAATACTGGCCGCTATGTACAAGAATATAACTACTATAATACTACTCCTATGTACAAGAATATAACTACTATAATACTGCTCCTATGTACAAGAATATAACTACTATAATACTGCCCCTATAAACAAGAATATAACTACTATAATACTGCCTCCTATGTACAAGAATATAACTACTATAATACTGGCCGCTATGTACAAGAATATAACTACTATAATACTACCTCCTATGTACAAGAATATAACTACTATAATACTGCTCCTATGTGCAAGAATATAACTACTATAATACTGCCTCCTCTGTACAAGAATATAACTACTATAATACTGCTCCTATGTACAAGAATATAACTACTATAGTACTGCTCCTATGTACAAGAATATAACTACTACAATACTGCCTCCTATGTACAAGAATATAACTACTATAATACTACCTCCTATGTACAAGAATATAACTACTATAATACTGCTCCTATGTGCAAGAATATAACTACTATAATACTGCTCCTATATACAAGAATATAAGTACTATAATACTGCTCCTATGTACAAGAATATAACTACTATAATACTGCTCCTATGTACAAGAATATAACTACTACAATACTGCCTCCTCTGTACAAGAATAAAATGGATTTCACCTCACCCACCGTCCTCCTTCGCCGTGCACCGATCCCAGACCAGGAACCAATCAAAACAGTAGAAAAAATCCAGCAGCAGGCTCAGGATAAAATCCAGTTTCTTTATTTCTTCATTATAAAATCCATAGGCTGACTAGACAGGCAAGGTCTACGCGTTTCGACTGTATGTCTTAATTTGGATTTTATCCTGAGCCTGTGTCATGACCCTTGGTCATGGTCGTGACTCTTGTGGCCGCATGCAGTTGCCTGCGGTCTTGGTGTTGTGTTCAATCACAGGTGAGGGCCGCTGGTTTGTGGTCTCACTTGTGGTTGCCGCGGGCAACTAGTTGTATGTGTTGGTTTCAGCAGAGCAGCCTGAGCGGTGCTGGGCAGCTTGCTGCATGGCATGCGGTTGCACCTAACAACCTTCATGTTGGGTGTTGTGTTTGTTTGTCTGGTGTGCACTGCGTTTTGTGTTGTGTGTGCACTAGGACTCTTCCCATTACTGTGGCTGCCCGTGGCAACGTTTGGTTGGATGTGTACATGTGGTGGCAGTGTCCCGGCCTTCGGGCTGACTCCCAGGACATGGTTGCCACCCATGTCGTTGCCTGCGGCAACAGCCACAGTGTGATCTTGGTTTGGCAGATTATATACACAGGAGGCTGCTCCAGCTAAGCATGGCTGAAGCAACCCACTGACACATGCCAAACACTGAGGCTTTATAGGCCTAAGAGGCCATACCCACACCCAGTGTCTCACACACACAGAAAGGGAGTTAACCCTTCCAACACCAGGGAAGGGAAAACACCACTTAAAGGGGAAGTGTCCAAACCAAGATCACACTATGGCTGTTGCCGCAGGCAACGACATGGGTGGCAACCATGTCCTGGGAGTCAGCCCGAAGGCCGGGACACTGCCACCACATGTACACATCCAACCAAACGTTGCCACGGGCAGCCACAGTGAAGTGAAGAGTCCTAGTGCACACACAACACAAAACGCAGTGCACACCAGACAAACAAACACAACACCCAACATGAAGGTTGTTAGGTGCAACCGCATGCCATGCAGCAAGCTGCCCAGCACCGCTCAGGCTGCTCTGCTGAAACCAACACATACAACTAGTTGCCCGCGGCAACCACAAGTGAGACCACAAACCAGCGGCCCTCACCTGTGATTGAACACAACACCAAGACCGCAGGCAACTGCATGCGGCCACAAGAGTCACGACCATGACCAAGGGTCGTGACAGCCTGCTGCTAGATTTTTTTCTACTGTTTTGAGTGATACCACAGTTGTGTAGTTTTTCCTGTGTTTTAATACTGAAAAAATCAAAATCAAAACTTCCTTTCACCCTTATATTCTAAACCCCATAACTTTTTTTTAAATAGTTTTTAGTTTTTATGGAGTGTGTATGACTTTTTGATCACTTTATATTCAATTTTTGAGAGGTGAAGTGATGAAAAAACTGCAAATCATCCATCTTTAAAGACTCAACCGCCACCGTACATGTAGGGGTTAAATGGCATCTGTCAGCAGATTTGTACCTATGACACTGGCTGACCTGTTTCATGTGCGCTTGGCAGCTGAAGGCATCTGTGTTGGTTACATGTTCATATGTGTCAGCAATTATGTTTTAATATATGCAAATGAGCCTCTAGGAGCAACGGGGGATAAGTAATGTATGTACACAGTGACTGCACCAGCAGAATAGTGAGTGCAGCTCTGGAGTATAATACAGGATGTAACTCAGGATCAGTACATGATAAGTAATGTAATGTATGTACACAGTGACTCCACCAGCAGAATAGTGAGTACAGCTCTGGAGTATAATACAGGATGTAACTCAGGATCAGTACAGGATAAGTAATGTATGTACACAGTGACTGCACCAGCAGAATAGTGAGTGCAGCTCTGGAGTATAATACAGGATGTAACGCAGGATCAGTACAGGATAAGTAATGTAATGTATGTACACAGTGACTTCACCAGCAGAATAGTGAGTGCAGCTCTGGAGTATAATACAGGATGTAACTCAGGATCAGTACATGATAAGTAATGTATGTGCACAGTGACTGCACCAGCAGAATAGTGAGTGCAGCTCTGGAGTATAATACAGGCTGTAACTCAGGATCAGTACAGGATAAGTAATGTAATGTATGTACACAGTGACTGCACCAGCAGAATAGTGAGTGCAGCTCTGGAGTATAATACAGGATATAAATCAGAATCAGTACAGAATAAGTAATGTATGTACATAGTGAATCAACTTTAATAAACTGTAAAATGGTGATCAATAGTGACCCTGTATGCTAATATTGCATCCTAATTAATAAATTGTTAATATCTTAGCCCTTGAACAGTGAATAATTAGCAGGAATACAGATGATAGATTGATATGAGCACAAGAAAATTCACAGATGATATAAATTAAACCGTACTATGTTAGAAAAATAGGTGCAGTTCAGACATTAGATTTAATATAGTTTAATCTACAAATATCTTGTATATTATATAGATGTATATAATGTTTTATATATTATCTTCAGAGTACATGAAGAAAGACCCTTTCCTCGTTATAATAACATTTATAGACTTCATAAAAATAATTAACCCTTCCTTGTATACTTGTCTCTACAAAATAACTTAAATTTCTTTGTAAAGCTGCCGTGTATCCCTTTAACTGATAGAAAACTTCTAGAAATAGAGTTAGAAGAAAATACCATAATCTGGAAAATATCTTAACTTTCAAAGAGCAGTCACTCACGACCTCATACCCTCACCCATTCATTGACACGATTACTGCAGAAGACACGAATAGGCTCCCTGTACCTCATACATTGCTCTAAAAATAACATGAACTGCGCGCCTACCGTCAAACAGATCATTTTGGTTTACATTGCGGACAAGAGCCATAGCTATTTCACAGGTCAAGTAAAAGATTAAAGCTAGAATATTAGGGTGCACCAGAATAGCGCCCATATTAATACTTCCCACTGAGAGCTCTATCACATGTACTTTTTAGGCTAAAGTTAATATCTCCCCCAATTTAATATATTTTACATGATAAAATTCTGGCTGCCTGCAGCCTCCACTAGGGGGAGCTCAATATATATGGATTTTTACAGCTGGTATTGAACGCAATGGGAGTTGTATTTATCTGTACGAATTGGGCTCCCCCTAGTGGTGGCTATAGGTATATGCTGGGACTGTATAATATCAAGCATAGATGTCATATTTCTGAAGCGCATGTAGTATCCCCTCAACTTAATATATATTACATAATAAAATGCTGTCTGCCTGCAGCCTCCACTAGGGGGAGCTCAATATATATATATATATATATATATATATATATATATATGGATTTATACAGCTGGTATTGAACGCAATAGGAGTTGTATTTATCTGTATGAAGTGGGCTCCCCCTAGTGGTGGCTGTAGGTATATGCTGGGACTGTATAATATCAAGCATAGATGTCATATTTCTGCAGCGGATATAGTATCTCCCCAACTTAATAAATATTACATGATAACATTCTGTCTGCCTGCAGCCTCCACTAGGGGGAGCTCAATATATATATATATATGGATTTATACAGCTGGTTTTGAACGCAATGGGAGTTGTATTTATCTGTATGAAGTTGGCTCTCCCTAGTGGCGGCTGTAGATATATTCTGGGAAGGTATAATATGAAGCATATCTGTCATATTTCTGCAGCGGATATACTATCCCCCCAACTTAATATTTATTACATGATAAAATTCTGTCTGCCTGCAGCCTCCACTAGGGGGAGCTCAATATATATATGGATCTATAGAGCTGGTATTGAACGCAATAGGAGTTGTATTTATCTGTAAGAAGTGCGCTCCCCCTAGTGGTGGCTGTAGGTATATGCTGGGACTGTATAATATCAAGCATAGCTGTGGATATAGTATCCGTCCACTAATGTTTGGGTAAAAACTCCACACAGAGGTAAAACCTAAAGAGAAATTGTATAAAGTGAAAAAAAAAAATATGTTCAGTGGCATCCACTGTTTCCAAAGAGCTTTATAATCTGGAAATAATGAATTGTGAGGATGAAAAAGGCTTTATAGTCAGAAACTCACAGAGCTGATGACGGGTTATAAAGTGGGAGGGGTCTGAAAAAATGACCATAGCAATTTTATGGGAAAATGGGAAAATAATTGTCATATGAACGTATAGAACATTTTTTGAATTGATGTGTTCTCCAGCTGCTTAATAAAGGTTAGGTCAGACTGTAATTTTAAAGAGGTTGTACGGTCTTTTATATTGATGTCCTATCCTTAGGATAGGCCATCAATATCTGATCGGTGGCGGTTTAAAACCATGCACCCCCGCCGATCAGCTGTTCTGGAGTAGCTCCTCCATTGGATGTAGTTATTGAACTATCCAGCTCCATCCACTACAGGACTTATACTCAATGTCTGTTGTATGATCATAAGATGACGGCCAAATGCATTATAACTAGGATGTCCGGGTTCTGTGGTAACATGCATACCCCACCCATCTTCTCTGGTCACCTTTTCCCAATTTTTCACATCCAGAGCTGTAAATTCCCTTCTATCTTCATAGAGGTACATGATATAATTCTAGCTGCCTGCAGCCACCAGTAGGGGGAGCCTTTGAACTTACTGTATATTAATTTATATAAAAGGGACACTTTATATCAGAAAGATCTATTCTTTTAAACTCCATCTTAATAGAAAATATTTTTAGATATTTTTGGCTGTTTTTAATTGCCTTTTTTTTTTTACTTTGTCAGTTCTGTGCCATCAGAATTAAATACTAAATATTTTCCTTCTCTAGCAGTGATCACAGAGAGAGGAAAGTGCTGAATGGGTCAATAGAGCCTCTGCTAAACAGTAAAGGGTCTATCTGCAAGGTAATCCTCATGGTAATGATAGGTGGAGGACTGGAATGATTGACAGACCAACACTTTTACTGTTCTCTTGCAACAGAGGAGCAATGGAATGGCTAATAATAATGAGAAGCCCTGACCAGCCACCCTATGGGATAGCACAGGGGAGGTGTAGTGCTCTAATTGAGTCACAGCCCTTCACTCCTTTCTGGTCTGACTGCTGTTTCTGACAAAAAGTGTTAAGTGAGACTCTCTTCTTAATGACTTTCCAGACAGAGAGGATGCTAAAGGGGTTGTCCAGTGCTTTGATATTGCTGGCCTACAGTGTCCAGGCCAACAAGATCAGATAATGGGGTCTAACACCCCACACTGCCACTGATCAACTGTTATTTTTCAGTAATGAAATCACAAGGCTTCGTTGTGGACAGAGCTGGTGGCTGCAGTGCTGCTTCCATTGAAATGAATGGGAACAGTGCTGCTGTTACCATCTCTGTCCACTAAGATAGACCACCAAAATCCTGGACATCTCCTTTTAAAAACCTGGACAGGAGCTACTATAGAGTGACTTCAAAAAATTATAATCAGAAAATCATCCACCCATATTTATATAAAAAAAAGTTACATAGAATATTTAAAAATAGGTCATTATGTGACAAAACATTGTTTGATGGAAGTATCCCTTTACAAGGAATCTGTCAGCAGTTTTTACCCACAGATTTGCAAACACTGATGGATAACTCCTCTGGACTCAAGTCTAGTGATCCCAATGTTACTGATCGCACATGAAGGATAAATGAGAAAATAAAGATCTAATAAACTACGTGTTGTATGCAAATGAGTGGTCAAGTGTCCCATGGCTGTTCCTCTAGTGAAGTGTACTGGCTTCTCCACTGTAAACCCTCTGACACCCCCTCCCCCTGCAGTTGATTGATGTCTCATTTAATCCCATGTGTCATAGGGGCATCCTATCCTCCGATCCAAATCCTGCACATACGCCACGCAGCAGGGCCTAGCGCCTTACAAAGCCATTCTTTGCATAGCATGGATTTAGAGGTATAAGCTTTGGAAATAGCACAGAACAGACCAGAGCATGCGCGTTACATCATTGAAGACTTGGGGGGTACTATCTCTCCTTGGGGAGAGCGCCTTGGAGGCGACGTGAGAAGATTTATAGGCCATATATGCTCCTCTGGAATTCAGGGAAGAAAGGGATTAAAATAAGCTCTATACAAGCTCTGCCTCTGATGCCACCAGATGTAAGGCAGCTATCCTATAAGTCAATGTTCAACCCTTTAAATAGGCCTTGAGACATGACTAGGATATTAAATAAGCCAGCACCTCATCTGCAGAATCACCCTGAAAAAGCTTTCTGCAGATGAGATGCTGGCTTATTTAATATCCAAGTCATGTCTCAAGGCCTATTTATAGGGTTGAAATTGACTTGTAGGATAGCTGCCCTACATCTGGTGGCATTAAAGGCAGAGCTTGTTAAGAGCTCATTTGCATCCCTTTCGTCATTGAACACTACATCCACAGCAGGGCCCCACTGTATTGCGCACATGCTGGAGTTAAAGATGTCTTCCTATCATGGACACTCAAAGATAGAAGTGTTTGGGAGTGTTTAGAGTGGAGATACAAAGTCTCTTTTCTCTGTTGTCCTTGATATCGGATCGGCAACACACTGTAGGTATTGTTACACTTCATTCCTACAGTGCTATCCAGCGGTGTTAGCAGATTAGCAGAATGAAAACTGCTGACAGATTCTATTTAACTTTGTGTTTTTCTGATGGAAGGCAAATAATATGGAGCTCTGTATCAGAAAAATAGAGCTCTGGGATTTTAAAATATGTTAAAGGGTTATCTCATGTCATACATTGGTGGCATATCGCTAGGATATGGCACAGATGTAAGATAGGTGCAGATCTCACCTCTCGGACCTATCTTCAGAACGGATCCCTTAAAGTGATTAATATTACACCGTGCAAGTGTGGCCACCCTCCATTCACTTCTATGGGCGTTCTGAAAACAGCAAAGTGAGCATAGACATTACTTCTGGAAACTTTGGAGAACCTACCACATCTACTGCAGGCGGTCATATCAAACCACACCACTATTTCCAGATGAAAAAGCTTAATGATAACCATGGAGCCACCTAGCACCACGTCAAGTTAATCAAATTTGTGCTCTTGTGAAAGAACTGACCGAGCAGATCTAATCTTTGTGAAACGTAATATCCTACTTCTAATGAAACACAGATATACATCTGCATTCTGCAGCCAAAAGTCCATTTTATACAATGATGAAAGGATATCAGACGGGCAACAATGTCCAAGGTTTTTCCATTTGGTTTCAGAGGACCTTGCCCTTTACAATCAGTGGTGGAAATATCTCAGTCATTGTGATTCTGTCTACCACCACATGATATAAATTTTACATTCCCTGAATTGGCAGAAGCCTGTTAGACAAAAACTGGTCATCTCCATTATTCCCATGAAGTAGGACTTAAGTAGGTTGACCAGCTGAGTTTCAGAAGTCCCTTCATAGGGTGGATCCCTACAAATGAGTCTTCTCGTCAACATTTATGTTGAAGGCTTTATTTCCATGGAGGACTTGAGCTCATGGTTTGCAAATCTCATAAGTCTGGTGGAGAATCAGGCGTATGTATCCCCAGAGTTGAGTGCTGTATTCTCCAAGTCATCTCCATACTCTCCATTTAAATGTTCGCTGTTGGACTCATGAGGGTAGAGGTAAATAGGGACCTCTGTTATGGATGTTGCTGTGTAGGAAGTAGAACGCATAGAGCAATGTTCTCTTCTTCTCTGACCCCACTGAGTTTTATATTGCATCCATTGTCTCTTCACTGCACCTTGTACCTGGGAGCCAAAAAATTATACATAGTTAATTTGGTAGAAAATTCTACACTACTTCATAATAGATTTTCATAGCAGTTGGATCTTCATTTTTCTCTCACAATACTCCATAGCCATATCCCCTGTGGACAGGAGAATAAGTTTCTATCTTGGCACCACCCATTTAACTGATAAAACTCTGTCTTGAGTCACCACTAGGGGGAGCTTAGGACCTTCATGGCTACAGAGTTATGGTTCAGTTCAATTCCAGACATATGCAGTTCTCACCTCTGCTCCTCCTAATGGTGGTTGCAGGCAGCCAGAATTTTATGGACTCTGACTACTTTAAATAGGTTGTCTGGTTTAGAAAGTCCATTTCCAAATATCCTTTGAGGGAAAACTGAGCTACCAGAAGGGATTCCTCATTCGGGACAACAATCTATTAGCTAGAGTGAGAAGCCTGCTTAGCCAACCTATCAGCAAGAAGGAAATTGTTTATTTTTTATATATTCTTTTTATATGAGTGTATTGTGTATGTGTGCAATGTGTGTATGTATGTGATTCATAGAGCGGTACTATAAACATTATGTGTATGCAGTACAATGTATGTGCGTGGTATACTGTGACTGTATGTGTGGTGTATATTGGGACAACCTGTGTGTGTGTAGGATCATAGGTTGAAGTAGATAGACATTTTGCACTGCATATGGTCTCATATACTCCCCCTCTCACCCGAGAAAATTAAAAAAAAAGGTATAATTTATATGTACTCATACAACTGCTATGACCGGAAAATAAAAGTGTTATGGCTCTCAGAAGATGCCAAAGAACAGATAAAAAATTGTTGCATCCTACATTTCTAAAGTAGGCCCATCTCGTTACACCACTGGTATAAACAAACAATTTTGCCAAAGGAAGATTTGGCACATTTCCTGTGCCCCTCAATTATGTCTATATGCCCTAACGCAGGTATACCCAACCTGCGGCCCTCCAGCTGTTGCAAAACTACAACTCCCAGCATGCCCTAATAGCTGTAGGCTGTGCAGGCATGCTGGGAGTTGTAGTTTTGCACCAGCTGGAGGGCCGCAGGTTGAGCATCCCTGCCCTAACGGAACACATAGGGTTTGTCCAGATGATTGGCGATCACTGATCTTAATACAATGTAACCCTAAGGCTACATTCACACGACCGTATGTGTTTTTTATTCTGTTGGATGCACACGGGCGGCCCTGTGATAGAAATGTCTATTCTTGTCCGCAGACAAGAATAGGACATGCTCTATCTTTTTTTTGCAGGCCGCAGAACAGATGCGGACAGCACGTGTGTGCTGTCCTCATCTTTTGCGGCCCCATTGAAATGAATGGGTTCTCACCCGTTCTGCAAAATTGCGAAGCGGATGCGGAGCCAGAATGCACCCTAAATCTATATTTTCTCAGTGCTATCAGCTTGTTGATTGCCCTAGGACAGGGCTGGCCAACCTGCGCCTCTCCAGCTGTTGTAAAACTACAATTCCCACCATACCCTGCTGTAGGCTGATAGCTCTAGGCATGCTGGGAGTTGTAGTTTTGCAAAAGCTGGAGAGCCGCAGGTTGGCCAGCCCTGCCCTAGAAGATGCAACTGGCTGCACATCCTTGTTACTTTTTCACCGGTTTCCAGCCATCGGCAGCCGTCGGAGGTGAGATTTCAGTTTTTTTAAAGAGCACATTTCCGTGAATCAATAAAAAGCTCAAGTCATTAATGTGCAACCAAAGGTGAAGAAACGATCCAGACACGCCGTCTGTCATTTTACATGGAAATAAAGAAAGCTGACGAGGTGTTTTCTTTAGAAGGTAATTGAAATCTGATCCTGAAGAAAATGCTGAAAATGACGACTGCGACGCTAAATGGTGGAGAAAAGCTCAAACTGCTACGTAAACTATTTATCTTCAAAAGAAGGCATAAAAGTAAGGTGGTCATAGGACTTATAACGAAGGAAAGGCCACAAACCCCTTGTATAAACCACTCTGAGTTTTTTTTTTTAAATACTCGAACAAAATTGGAAAAGAGTCCATAATGAAATTGGATATCTTCCTGTAAAGATTTAATTGTAGCTTAGAAAAAAACAACAAAAATAAATCTTTTTTCAAAAAGTGACGTGTGTACCGAACCTGGACAATCCCAGATGATAAGATGATCAAAGGGTGCCCGGATGCTGCAATCCCCAGCGATCAGCCGCCATCTGACAGCAAGTGTAAAAAATTTCCCTACAGCTCCACCACAGGGCAAATGTAGCATTACATCATTCCTAATGACATCAATGGGCTGTCTATGTAATGCACGGGTGTGCTGGGTCCTCCAGAGAGAGACATTTTCTGTCTCATAGCTGGCGGTCTTTCAAAATGGATCCACTATTAATTCAGAGCTAGACTCTCAGCAAGCCTCTTATTAGGGTGTATTCACACAATGCAGTCATATTGTGGGTCTTTGCAGCAAAATGATGGCAGTTTTTGCTGTGGTTTTGAGAAAATTGCAACATATAAATACAGTTTTTGAAGGGCATCTGTCAGCAGTTTTGTCCCTATGACACTGGCTGACCTATTCCATAGGCACTTGTCAGCTGAAGGCGTCTATGTTGGTCCCATGTCCATATGTGCCCGCATGGCTGAGAAAAATGATGTTATAATATATGCAAATGAGCCTCTAGGTGCAATGAGGGCGTTGTCATTACACCTAGAGGCTCTGCTCTCTCTGCAACTGTAAATATCATGTAAATTATCCCCTGCGGTGAACGCTGTAAAAATAAATAAATACAAAAAATGGCAGAATTGCAAATTTATACTTAGTTGCCACAAAAAAAACTTAATAACAAGCGTCATTTACTCCAAAATGAGACCAATAAAAAATTACAAGTCGTCCCGCAAAAATCAAGCCCTCACACAACTCCATAGATAGAAAAATAAAAAAGTTATGGGTCTTGGGAATTGGCGATGCAAAAAGATTGTATTCCTTTTTAAAAAAAAGGGTTTTTATTGAGCAAAAGTAGTAAAACAGAAAAAAAAACTATATGTGTTTGGCATCTCTGTAACTGTACTGACCCAGATAATATAGATATTATGTTATTTATACCGAAAAATGAACTCTGTAAAATGTATAACTCAGTGGCAGTATTTTGCAGCAGTGGCTGTTTTTCCCATCTCCCTCCCAGAAAGAGTTAATAAAAGTTAAGCATTCTATGTATCTTGTTTTATAACATGCTTTATGCCACTTTGTACATTGCCATGGAGGATGATGCCGCTATATATACACCAGTCATTTGAAGTATATTAAAGTCTACACTCATTTGGGCAGTCTAGGAACTTTTGGCCATTGAACTAGAATGAATTATGTGAATGGCAGCCAAGACAAATAATAATTGTGCCGCCTTCTCTTTAAACAGCTGATTGGCGCGGCTGCTGGGAGTCGGACCCCCACCAATCTGATATCGATGACGTATACAGAGGTTAGGTCATCAATAGTAAAAAGTGGACAACCCCTTTAAGCAGTATCATAATCTGTCTGCTTTACCGGGCTCAGCCTGGCTCTTCTTCTATCTAGAGTGATGAGGGGACAGAAGTCACAGACCAGATGTCATTTCGTTGCATTTTAACTCTATAAAGGCGATGTGTTATCACATTTTTATTATAATCAAATATGTTTTCATTTTATTTTGTGTGAATATTCAGATGAAGACAATCCTGAAATACAGCAATTTTCCCACTGGCCAGTGGAGCACTGAATAGACTCTTTGCTGTTTTCTGCAGATCTTTTGTAAGCTTTGCTGTATAGACTGGGACAGATTTAGCAGGGTCATCTCAATCTCATTAGAGGGTGGATGAGTTAATGACTGCCCAGCTAGAGGATTAGATAAAGTAGCATAGTAATACTATACATTCTAAAGGAGAAATTCATCATTCAGCTTATGCCTCTTTTTGGCATGGAAAAGTCACAAATCCACAGCATTTTATGCCAAGTCTACGAAGAGGGGGCATGGTGAGGACAGAGTGAGGGCGGGGCTGAGTTCTTCAATGAAATCTATCTGTATAGCGCCACCTGTTGTTTACTCTTTTTCTAATTTCTCTGTCCCGAGATCAAAGCACATACTCAATTCCATCCTTCCACTGCTACCAGCTGCAGCACACAGGACACGTCATCAGAGAAAGGACACACTCCCTTAGAAATCTAGCAGAAGAATTGGAGCAAAGGATGCAGAGATCTCTGGATCCATGTGAGGTACACGGCTGGTTCTTGCTTTGTTAGAAAGAGATTGTCATGTACTATATGATGTCTGATTTTCATTTTTTACATTAATCACGGGATAACCTTTTTAATCTAACATTTTATATAAAATATAATAATAATTGATCACTAGAATATGATTTTCTTTATTATTTTCTTTGTATTTTTTAATTCTATTTAACCAAAATATTAGTGAGAAAGAAAATTTCAAAAACTCAGAGGTGCAAAGAAATAGCAAAAAGTAAATTATACAGTATAACATATATATTTAGATCACTAATCTAAGGATTCATAATGTCATCATACATATGGAATAGATTTGCGTTTTCGTTTTGCGCTCCCTGCCTTCCCAGAGCCATAACTTTTTTATTTGTCTGTTCACATAGCCATATGAGGGCTTGTTTTTCTGTGGGATAAGTTGTACTTTGCAATGCCCCCCATTTAATATTGCATATGATGTAGTTGGAAGCGGGAAAAAAATTCCAAATGGGGTGAAATTGCAAAAATAAAAAGAAATTCCATCACAGTTTTATGGGTTTTTTATTTACGACGTTCAATGTACGATAACACTGACCAGTTACTTTTATTCTACAGCTCAGTACGAATCCAGTGATACTTTATATGTATAGTTTTTCATGCGTTTTGATAGTGATAAAAAAATTAAAAAGTTGGAAAAAAATCAGTTTTATTTTTTTGATGCCATATTTTGACCCCTAGAACTTTTTTGTAATTATGTGTACGGAGCTGTGTGGGTGCTTATTTTTTGCGGGGCGATCTGAACTTTTTATTGATACCATTCTGGGTGTGTATGACTTTTTGATCACTTTTTATTTAAATTTTGTAGAAAATGAAGCGACCAAAAAAGCTGAATCGGCCATTTGGACGCTTTTTTCCGTTTTGCTGTTTGCCGTACGGGGACTATATTTGTTATACTGTGGGCGTTTTTGTACATTGAGACACCCATTTTTATTTTTTTAGTTCTTTTATTTTTATTTTGGGAAAAAGGGGGTGATTTGAATTTTTATGTTTTTTTTTAATTTATTAATAAAAAAATTTTTTTTTTGCACTTTTTTATAGTTCCCATGGGGAACTATAACAATCAATCATCTGATTGCTATGATCATAGACTCCAATGCACTTGCATTGGAATCTATGATGATTTTACTACTTTCCTATGGAGCCCTATTACAGGCAAAGGCTCCATAGGAAATACTATGCATCAGCCTCCTGTCATTGATAAAGACAGGGGCTGCTGCATACACACCCCAGCTCATCCGTTCACCACACGGGGAGCGAAAGCTTTCGGTTTTCAGTGCGCTCAGATGCCGTGGTCAGGATTGACCACTGCATCTGAGGGGTTAAATGTCCGCGATCGGCATTAATGCCGGTTGCGGCGATGAGCCGCGGGTGTCTGCTAAAAGAAGCAGGCGGCCACCTGTGGCTATAGCGCCTGCAGCGGGCAGGAGCGGGCGCCATCTTTAAACACCCGCCCAGCGCCGTACATGTACGGCGCTGGGTGTGAAGGGGTTAAAATTACAGAAATCAGAATAAACATAAAAAGCTGCAACATCAGTGTTGCTATACAACGCGTTTCGTCCTGGTTCTGGAGCTGTCATATGGTGTAACAAAGACAGCTTCATCTCTATTCTGTGTGCTTCCTTGCTAGATAGACACCAGGTCGCCCTGCTCTTCAGGTTACCACGCCCGACATTTTCGGCAGATGCAATGCACCTGCTATGGTACGAATACCCGTCTTCAATCACAATTTCACTGATCAAAATACAATGAGATCCCTCCTGTTGTGCCTGTCACAGCATGGCAAAATTGCACACTGCGAATTGCCATGATTTCACTACGTGACTTTTTCTCTATTTTTTCATTCCATTATTCTTTGCAAAAAATTATTTGTTTTGTGCAAATGTTGGAGAAGACCAAGGATGGCATGGCATGATAACCAAAAAGGTCTATGGTCTGGTCAAGTGAGTGGGCCTGAGCTGCAATACCAAGCACAGCCACTATACAATGGACGGCGCTGTGGTATGCTGCGAGGAGGTCATGGACACTTTTTAAATTTGGCATTTAATGAGTAACACGACACGTTTAAACACAAACCTGTCATGTGTCATCATTTTCAATGGGGTTCTTAAAATACAGAATTTAAAGGGGTTGTCCGGGTTCAAGGTTGAACCCGGACATACCTCCATTTTCACCCAGGCAGCCCCCCTGATTTGAGCATCGGAGCAGTTCATGCTCCGATGTTCTCCTTTGCCCTGCGCTAAATCGCGCAGGGAAAAGGCATTTTTTGGAGATCCGGTGACGTACCAGGGCTCTCCATGGGGCTGACAGGAAGCCCAGTGACGTCACCGGCACTGATGGGCGGGATTTAGCGCTGCCCTAGCCAGTAAAACGGCTAGGGCAGCGCTTAAGCCCGGCCATCAGATCCCGGTGATGTCACCGAACACACTGCCGGGCGGAAGTTTCCGCCCGGCAGTGTGTTATTGAAAACAAAAGAGCCCGTGCCCTGCACGATTTAGCGCAGGGCAAGGGAGCGCATCGGAGCATGAGATGCTCCACTGCTAGGCTCAGGGGGGCTGCCGGGGTGAAAATAAGGGTATGTCCGGGTTCAGCTCTGAACCCAGACAACCCCTTTAAAGGGATTGCTTTATGAAGACAGCCTCTGCTCACATGCCCTAATAGGCCATATGGACATCACAGAGGGGGTCTCCCACTTTTTCTGCTCAGAGTTTTGGCGGACTCAAGCTGCACTTGGATTACAAGTAGAGTTGAGTTAATTTCAGGATAAATTTGATTAGCTGCGAAGCCGAATTTCCTTGTGCTTCATGGTAGTGAATCGATTTAACCTGAAATAGTGTTAAAAAAAATTATACTTACCTCATCCAATTTCTCGCGAGGGGCCGTCGTTGCCATTTTGATTGAAGATCTCGGCCGAAATCCCGTGCGCTGCGACATATGACATCACCACTCCGGCCAGCGTGATGACGTCATCGTGGCCCGAGCAAGATTTTGTGCCTTTAATCAACCTTCAATCTAGATGGCAGCGGGGGGGCGGCCCATCGCGAGCAAATGGATGAGGTAAGTATAACTTTTATTTTACACTGTAATTTATTTCAGATGCAAATTTTTTTATTCGGCGACGCAGCGGAATCAAATTTATTAAAACTTCGCTCATCTCTAATTACAAGGACAAGAATTGATCTGAATCAAAAGAAAAATCATCTGTTCTCCAGGATCAGGACCAGCTGGTTGTCTTAGGGGCTGCATTTTGAAAGGGGTTGTCTCGGATGTGACCAGACAGAAATGGCTTGGCTTTATATGTCGTCGTAGTCGGACAATTCTGACATGCTCTTCAAGGAAAGACATTCACTTTTAATGACCACAAGAAGAATAAATACCACGGTATATATACTGAAATTCATAAAGAGACATATAGGAAAATAGTGAACGCTTACCTCCCCGTTAAAGAAGCAGAAGATCGTAGCAACAAGTAATCCCTTGAAAAGAAGAAAACAGTGTCTATTACTGGCATCAAATGGTTAATTTCACATCCCACTATGGGGTCCTAATAAAGGCCTCCATATATGCCATCCTGTATTCTTTTTGAGCTGTCCCTAAGTATTGGAATGTATAATATAAGTGATGATTCAAATGCATGGTCAAAACCTCTAGTGGGACTATAAAAATGTTGAAAAAAAAAAGTTTAATTAGTTTTCCGGGACTTAGATACAGATGGCCTATCCTCAGGATAGCTCATCATTACCAGATCTGTGGGGGTCTGGATTATAGTAGCAGTAAAGTAAACTTTCAGTGTGGAAACTGACCTCTTGTGAGGATTTTTAAATCTGCAGCATGAACATTTCTAACATAAAACTGTTGTGGGTTCTTTGTAGATCTTCCTCATTGAGTTCAATGGGAAAGTCACCCTCAAATGTTGTGGACTTTACTGAAGGACCTGCATAAATATTTGCAGGTCCTCAATTAGAACAAAAACAACAACAAAAAACTCAACGTTGAAATAAAAAAAATAAAAAAAGCCACTATACTTACCTCCCCTGGGGCTTCTGTGGTTCCCTTGCCAGTGTACATCTGGCATCCTGTGATGATGTCTCATCACATGTGACCATTGACAGGATGCAGTGGTCACGTGGGATGGCACATCGTCACATAAGACCCGAAGTACCGGCGGGGGATCAGAGATGTTTTTCCATGAAACACCAGGGGAGGTGACTACATTGCTTTTTCTTCGGTTGTTTCCCTGTAAATTCCTATATAATTGCTGTGGAAATGTTCTGAAGCAATTGTGGAGAGGACCACAAGCATGTACAACCTATCCTATAGGAAGCTGCAGTCGGGTGTCAGGTGGGGTTTAAGAAGTGGGATGGGGGTCACCCGTTAACCATGACTAACCATATCATTTCCATCTAAAATGCTGTTGCTGTGATTTATTAATGAGGAGGCGTGAAATAATAAATCAGTGAGAGAGGCAGTCTCCTATGCACAGAAAGAGAGGCAGTCTCCGCTGCAGTGAGAGATGCAGTCTCCTATGCAGAGAGAGAGGCAATCTCCTATGCAGTGAGAGAGAGGCAGTCTCCTATGCAGTGAGAGAGGCAGTCTTATGCGCAGAGAGAGAAGCAGTTTCCTGTGCAGAGAGAGAGAGGCACTCCTCTGTGCACCGAGAGAGAGGCAGTCTACTGTGCACAGAGAGAGAGAGAGAGAGAGGGGCAGTCTCCTGTGCACAGAGAGAGGGAGAATACTGTGCAGTGAGAGAAGCAATATCCTATGCAGTGAGAGAGGTGGTCTCCTGTGCACAGAAAGAGAGGCAGTCTCCTGTGCACAAAGAGAGTGACAGTCTCCTGTGCAGAAAGAAAGAGGCAGTCTCCTGTGCAGTGAGAGAGACAGTATCATGTGCAGTGAGAGAGAGGTCATCTCCTGTGCACAGAGAGAGATGTAGTCTCCTGTGCACAGAGAGAGAGAGAGAGGCAGTCTCCTGTGCACAGAGAGAGAGGTGCTCATGCAGCTACTACATACAACAGAATACACAAGAAACGAGAACAATACCTGATAATGCATCAATATGTGCATAATGTAGTCATAGATCTCTCCTGCCAGTCGATTCTCTGGCCTCCATGGAAAGATAACAAACTGGATACCTAACAGCGGCACCAGGATTAGCGTAGCTCTTACGGCTTTCATATACATGTTGGACTCCGCGCGGTGAGTGTCCCGTAATTTTGTCACGAGAACGAGTACGATGTTCAGAAGAAAGAACAAGTTGACCTGAAAGGAGATGAATTCTGTGTCACTGCCTTTCTAAATACATTACTGGCCATATCCCATGTCTTATTGCTGCAGTGGGTTATCATATTGGAAGTTTGTCCCTTCTACTGGTAGCAATCAGCTTCTCTCTTCTTCCTGTGCCTGGTGGCCATTTTTAGATTAGACATCCTGGGCAACCATAGCTATATTGTCTCAGGAGCCTCACACCTCAGCCTATGTATTGAGTCAGAAGAATTACTCTGAGATATTCCCCCACCATCACCACCGTTGCTCCAATACGAGTCTAATCAGTCCAACATCTCCATGACCTTTCATGATGGACAACCGGAACTATGGATTCCCTTACTCCTCACATTGATTAATGCGCCTATTAATAATTATACTTTCCAACTTTTCATATTTGGGACCTGTTTGGGAGGAGACTGGGGTGCATAAAGGTCCGCTGAAATTTTCTTTGGGCAGTAGGACACCCTTTTCATCAGGCCACAGCCACTTTGCCATATGCCATGCCCCTTTTTATGATGTGGCACAGCTGCATCTAGTGATTTCATATCTTGAGTGATTTGATGTCATGGAGGGCAGCTTTCGGGGAGAAGGTAGCACATCATGCACTGCCTGGGAGATTTGGCAGCTCTACCCGGGGGAGCTGGGAGGTTTCCCATTTTTCTGGGAGAGTTAGCAAGTATGACAGTAAAATCTCCTGATCATCCCCAGTACCAAATGTGGGCTTATGATTGGGCAAATAAGCATTCATAAGAAGCCAGCGATCAGCTGATAAATGTGTAAATGCTTAATTGTCGGATTATCTTTTAAGCTTGCTGGTTGGTATCACATGCTGCCCACATGATGTAAACTGTATGAGGGATGAATGATCATAGTAACAATCATTGATCCCCCACTCAGCTGGAGTGAAGGCTCTTTAAATAAGTGCTGATCCATGTGTCATTTTGTCAATTTGCACCTGTTATTGCCCTGAATTAAAAGGACCCAATGGGCTTAGGTACCTCAGAGTCCACCCATGCAAAGTCCAAAGCTCTCCCACAATGTCTATGAGACTTTCGAAAAAAGGGGAGACCTTCCAAAAGAATAGACAAGCCTTTTTGATACTATTTTCTATTTCGAATATGGTCACCTCTCCCCCTTCCTGTTGTCTCACTCCTATGAACCTCTGCAAACAATAAATCAGATGTGTCCACCCTTAACTGATCTCCAGTTTAGTTAAGGATGGCAATTTGTCATTAAAACCAGTTCAGTACAATATCACAATCTGTTAATTTAACTCAATTCACATCATAAACTCATTTAGCTCAGTTATTCAACCTCTGTTCTTCTCAAATTCCAGTCATCCATATTTCCTCCTTAATTAGTCCAGGGCTCAGTGGGGGTCTTCACAGTAATAGACCTTTATACACTACTACAATACACTCTTACTTTGAAATATACAGTGAGTCTGTGGAGGCGCCTGGATGTAAAAATGGGAATGGAAAGAAGTGAAAGTCTGCATGTCTGGTCTGTAGTCTGTATTTAGGAGATCGCCTCGGGGAGCTCTTTTTAATTTAGGAGGTCATAATTTAGGAGGTCACAATGTGTATTTGTTTAGGGAATCTTTTCTGGGGTGTGCTTAGTTTAAGGGTCTGGTCTGGGGTCTGGGGTATAGTACTTGTCTCCCATTATTGGGCAATGAGGCCATTTGGCCCCAGCTCAGGCTCAAGGGACCAGGTACAATTACATGAAACAATGTATATAAAACTTGATATAACAAGGTACTGTTTGTGTATCTGGTCACTCTGCTATGCCTCAATTCTGAAACAGAGAGAAAAGAGACATCAGAAATCAGTCTTCCCTCCAAAAGAAAAAAGAAGACAGATTGCCTTTTTGTCAGAGCTGAGCAGAGAGTATTGGCTTGGCTGCCTGAGAGGCCTTAGTTGGGGTCTGGGGATACTATTTATTCTTATGGAGAGCTCCAAGTACATGTGAGGAGTACTGTAGTCCAGACAATGCTCCTCTGGGTTTCTGGGAAAAATATAAATATATGAAAATATGAAAATTAGCACTTCTTATATCTGCTGGTAGAAAGGCTTTGCTTTCTTAAATAAAGCTAATTTGCATATCTTTAGTGTTATAGGATATGCAAGTGTGTCTTTCTCTCTGTGATTTTCCAGAAATAAATGTCCAGAAATTCGGGTTCATTAAAATAATTTATCTCTATTGCTCATCCTAACGCAGAGCATCTCGGAATTACTTTATTTTAACCCTGACTTCACAAGTCCATGGATTTATGTGCTATTTGTAAAGGCCCTTTGTTTGCTACTTGAATCTCACCAAGAGAAGTCCTGACTATCTGATTGCCATTATTATATATACAGTTCCAGCCTTGAATTCAGTTATTAATTATTGGTTTTTGCACCATCTTTTGGAATATCTGTCTATTTGCAGTCAACTGATAGTAGCGGACACTATTCTGGGAATGCCACTTAGGTGTTCCTTTTCGGAAATGGCATGCCCCTGTAAGGCGGTTTCAAAAAGAAGTCCTCTAAATCTCAGATTGATACATTTTTCTAACACCTTTCAAGCCACTTTGACTCAGGCCCAAACTAGAGGTTGAGATCCTCCAGCTTGATGTACAATCCACTAAAAACTGGCCAGAATAATAGTGTAATAGTCATAAAATACAGTATATAATACACTACAATCTTGCATAATTCCAGATATTATTGGGGGTAGGATTAATGGTATTTTTGCACTTTTACCAAAACACAAGTCTCTTACCAATAGTGCCGCCAAGATTGGCCCATGGACAATGTATAATAGATGTGTCTCCACACTCATCCAACAACTGGAAGAAAACAGAAAGCTTAGACTTTGGTGGCAAATGGGAATACAAAGAAGGCAAACGGGTCTTACAATTAAAGGGGTTCTTCACTTTCAACAATCCCTACTTTTCTGAATGGTCTCTTGGCAAAAAGCTGATTGGAAAGTGTTTCTCTGTGGGATCCTCAGTGATCAGCTCTAAGTGTTCAATTTCCCTGCAGCGACACCACAGGTGAAACTAGGCATTACACAGGTCTCTTTCACATTAATAGGATGTCTGTGTAATGCAGGACAGGGCAGGTCCTCCAAAGCAAGAGACGCTCTTTGTAAGGACTCTCTGCTCAGCCCAAGAGATGAAGATCCTGACCAGAGGATCCCTCTTTATTAACCCCTTAAAAAGGTTTATCAAATTTTTTTTCTAAAATAGACAACCCATTTAATATAACTAGCTCTATGATACCAGTAGTCTCTGAAGTGACACAAAACCTGCCACAATTAAAATATATTGGGAAATGAGATTCAGCGCCGAAATGTGGACCTAAAGAGACAACAAACGAGGTGGATGTAAAATATAAGAATATATTAGACATCACATTCCACCTCTAACCCGGGCTGTATGAGTATTAAAAATAACATGAGAAAAAAAAGAAAGTAATTCAAAGTTAAGTAAGTACAACAAAAAATAATCCATTACTTACTTGTCATTGAAATATTTTGTTCTTGCAAAGGCATGAATCGATGTAGGCACTAACGGAAACCCTGAAAAACAGGAATAAGCATGGTGGAATTACAAAAGGATTCCCTTAAAGGGGTGCACCCCGGCGGATGAGCTTTTCTGCAGTAGCTCTAATGTCCACTTCAATGGCAGGAACATTCTCCGTGCACTGCACAATGGATGGAGCTGTGTAGTTCCGTCCTAGACTTCCGCCACCGGAGCCACCGGAGCCACTGCAGCTGATCGGCAGAGGTGCAGGGTGTTGTATCCCTTCCGTTCAGATAGTGATGGCCTATCTTGAGGAGATAAAGGCTGGACAACCCTTTTAAAGACTGGAGCTGCCACAAGCTAATTGTCCAAGATCTGAGTAACACTATACAGTGCCTAAGTTGTAGTTACTCACAGTTCTCAAAAATACCAGTGTACAACAGTTCTATACATAATACAATATAATAACATTGCTATACATTATACAAATAATACAGCTATGCAATGACTATAAGGATTCGTAGTAGTTTCTAGACCATTGGTGCTACCACCTTCGGCAGGATCGTACACTTTTAAGTCCAGCCCCATAGTATTATATAGTGGCCATGTAAGGCTACTGTTTAGTCCTCATGCATTCTGAATGGAAAGAGATCCGTTCAGGATGTCTTCCAATCCGGCAGCATTCTGTTTTGTGACTGATAATAAAAATGAAAAAAAAAAGGGATCCCCCACTGAAAACAATATACACTCACCTAAAGAATTATTAGGAACACCATACTAATACGGTGTTGGACCCCCTTTTGCTTTCAGAACTGCCTTAATTCTACGTGGCATTGATTCAGCAAGGTGCTGATAGCATTCTTTAGAAATGTTGGCCCATATTGATAGGATAGCATCTTGCAGTTGATGGAGATTTGAGGGATGCACATCCAGGGCACGAAGCTCCCGTTCCACCACATCCCAAAGATGCTCTATTGGGTTGAGATCTGGTGACTGTGGGGGCCATTTTAGTACAGTGAACTCATTGTCATGTTCAAGAAACCAATTTGAAATGATTTGAGCTTTGTGACATGGTGCATTATCCTGCTGGAAGTAGCCATCAGAGGATGGGTACATGGTGGTCATGAAGGGATGGACATGGTCAGAAACAATGCTCAGGTAGCCCGTGGCATTTAAGCGATGGCCAATTGGCACTAAGGGGCCTAAAGTGTGCCCAGAAAACATCCCCCACACCATTACACCCCCACCACCAGCCTGCACAGTGGTAACAAGGCATGAAGGATACATGTTCTCATTCTGTTTACGCCAAATTCGGACTCTACAATTTGAATGTCTCAACAGAAATCGAGACTCATCAGACCAGACAACATTTTTCCAGTCTTCAACAGTCCAATTTTGGTGAGCTCGTGCAAATTGTAGCCTCTTTTTCCTATTTGTAGTGGAGATGAGTGGTACCCGGTGGGGTCTTCTGCTGTTGTATCCCACCTTTCTTTCCCATTCTGACATTCAGAGAGTTCAGGAGATTGTCTTGACCAGGACCACAACCCTACATGCATTGAAGCAACTGCCATGTGATTGGTTGACTAGATAATCGCATTAATGAGAAATAGAACAGGTGTTCCTAATAATTCTTTAGGTGAGTGTAAGTCAATGGTGATGGATCCATTTTTTAGAAGCCTAAAAAAACAGATCCGTCACCCACTGACTTTCAATGTATTTAGTGACTAATCCGTTTTTTTCTGTTTTGATTTCACACAACTACATCCTAACGGAACGGATGCCTCCTGAAATCCATCCGTTTATTTCCAGTATTGAGATCCTCTGCCGGATGTCAGTACCGGAATTAACAACGCAAGTGTGAAAGTAGCCTAAGGGCTCATGCACACGGCCATAGACATTTTTGCAGTCCACAAATTGCGGATCCACAAAACACGAATACTGGACGTGTGCATTCTGCATTTTGCACAACAGAACGGCCGCCCCCTTATAGAACAGTCCTATCCTTGTCCGTAATGCGGACAAGAATAGGACATGTTCTATCATTTCCCAGACGGCATGGACTGAACGTGCGGCTGTGGACAGCACACCGTGTGCTGTCCGCATCTTTTGTGGCCCCATTGAAATGAATCGGTCCGCAACTGACCTGCAAAAAATGCAGATCAGATGCGGACGAAAAATATGTTTGTGTGCATGAGTCCTAATACATGGATAGCCTGAATTTGCCCTTGAGTGGCTCACGGAGGTCAGGTCCTCTAGCGGACATGTCCATGTGCCCGTACTGGAAATGGTTGAGGGTTATCTTCAGGACTATTTTGTACTTACCCCAGCCAAGGAGATAATACCAATGCAGATGCTGTTCTTCAGCAAACACGGCCACCACTATTAACGTGTGGAGATAGATCCCTTCACACAACATCCAGAAGTAGTTACATCCCATCATATACTGGTGGAAGAACTGCAGAACCTTGCAGCTAACCTGGAAGACAGACGTCAGAAATCAGACATTGGGGGAATTTAGAAATCTATCTGACGTGCTCTGATTAAGAGGTGCAGGCTTCTTAAGAAATGTGGTGCATCTTTGAGGTGAAAAAGCATACAAATAGATCACCACGAAATATGGTCCATGGGCTGTGTCTAATGTTGCAGCTACAATACCACAATGTGAAGACAGATGTGTTGTTGTGGTTTTTGGATGAAAGCAGCCATGTTTTTCTAATCCTGTATAACCCCTTTAACCCCTTCAGGACCCTGCCATTTTTCACCTTAAGGACCAGGCTGTTTTTTTGGAAATATGACATGTGTCACTTTATGCGGCAATAACTTTAAAATGCTTTTACTTATCCAAGCCATTCTGAGACAGTTTTCTCGTGACACATTGTACTTCATGATAGTGGTAAATTTCAGTCAATATTTTTCATTTTTATAAAATTAGGACTTTGGTGCAATGATGGCGTCAATATTGCTCTTCTTGCTCTGCTCTTGCCCATCCCTCGCTGCTTTGCCACTGCCTGGCCCTGTTAATCAAAGCAGCCAGGGACAGGCAGTCTGCTTCTTTACTGGAGGCAGTCGGGCAAAACAATACAGGCAGTGCACTGAGCTGGCTTCTTCAGTTTTCTCCCAGAAAGAAGAAGATTTCATACTAAAGAAAGGCCTGAGCTATCTGTCCCTCTCTCTCTCTCTCTCCTTCTCTCTCTCTCTCTCTCTCTCTCTCAGAAGGTTGACTCATTGGCCAAAGGCTGGTGGCACAGGCTCTGTGGCTCAGTTGTCCGACTGCCTCTCTGGTCACAGGGCTGGTGACCCAGGATATGTGGCTTAATATACTTATCTCAGGATCTTCTTCTGCTCACTCATGCAGTCTAGCAGAGTCTCTCCTACTAAGCACTGGTCCCTATCTTCAGACAACTAAGGTCTCTGACTACTCTCCTTATATACAGTTTGTAGCTAAACTAGAACCTTCTAGTGATGGTGAGGGGAAGGGGGGTGGAGAGAAGAATCACAGACTAAACAGCAGTATTGTTACAATTTCTGTCTGTCATAGACTTGGATACAGCTTTAATGCAAGTCTACGGGAATGACTAAGCAGTTTTTCCAGACAAAAAACAAGTCTTAAAACATAAACAAAAGAGCTAAACCAGACAGTCAGAAGGTCAGTGTGTCTGTTTTTTTTCCTCCAAAACTTTGCATAGGTAGAACGTCATAAAGTCTCTCACTGTTAGGCTAGTTGCATACTAGTAGCAGAGAACAGCCTGCCGGATCTCTGTGCATGGTGGGCGGATCTCCCCCGATCCCCATTTTAGTAAATGGGGCCGGACGGAGCATTACGAACTTCCAGCAATGCTGGAATACAGAGCGATCCAGCAGGCTGCCGCATTGCTGCCACTAGTGTGCCACTCAAGTTAGCTGGATGTGCATTAACCTTTTCCAAGAGTGCAGTGCTGCTATAGTGTGATAACAGTGCAAATTAACAGGATATATTAAAATAAACATATGTAGTGTCCCACTCCAGGTGGATGGGAACACTCCAAAATTGTCTGTGCCATCCTATGTCATTTGTCACCGCTGCTAAATTCCTATTTCAGGCTGGTTCAATGCACTACACAAATTCGCCTCTAGGTTTCACTTTTACACCATTTATATAGGTCGGCACACAGGATGATAGGGAGATTAGGAGTGAGGAGTAAGGAGGAGAGGAGACAGACTTGGCTCTGTCCTCATGGGCCTTGCCCAGGGAGTGAAGCTACTTCAACCTTTATAGTCCAGGACTCGGACTTATTGATCCTTTACTGTAATAACCCTTCTAAGGACCCTTCCAGGGACTAAGGGAATAATCGCTGTATCTTGTGCAACCTTTTCAAAGAATGGAGCAGAGAGTTTGCCTGCCATGAGGAAGACCGCCTTTGGGTTGCTGAATTATTGAAGCACTGAATATTGCTGAATATTTACTTACAGAGCATCTAAACTGTTATTGAAAGTAACCAGAGCAAGAACAGGAGCCAAGAACAAGTAAGATCACCACTTCTACACCACATGGAACCTACATACACCACCTCACTGAGCCTGTTATTGGAATTTGCAGCTTTAGGCCTCTTTTACACTTGCGTTGTCCGGATCCGGCGTGTACTCCACTTGTCAGAATTACACGCCGTATCCGGAAAAACGCAAGTGAACTGAAAGCATTTGAAGACGGATCCGTCTTCAAAATGCGTTCAGTGTTACTATGGCAGCCAGGACGCTATTAAAGTCCTGGTTGCCATAGTAGTAGTGGGGAGCGGGGGAGCAGTATACTTACAGTCCATGCGGCTCCCGGGGCGCTCCAGAATGACGTCAGAGCGCCCCATGCGCATGGATGACGTGCCATGTGATCACGTCATCCATGCGTGTGGGCCGCCCTGACGTTACTCTAGAGCGCCCCGGGAGCCGCACGGACGGTAAGTATGCTGCTCCCCCGCTCCCCACTACACTTTACCATGGCTGCCAGGACTTTAGCGTCCCGGCAGCCATGGTAACCATTCAGAAAAAGCTAAACGTCAGATCCGGCAATGCGCCAAAACGACGTTTAGCTTAAGGCCGGATCCGGATCAATGCCTTTCAATGGGCATTAATTCCGAATCCGGCCTTGCGGCAAGTCTTCAGAATTTTTGGCCGGAGCAAAAAGCGCAGCATGCTGCGGTATTTTCTCCGGCCAAAAAACGTTCCGGTCCTGAACTGAAGACATCCTGATGCATCCTGAACGGATTTCTCTCCATTCAGAATGCATTAGGATAAAACTGATCAGGATTCTTCCGGCATAGAGCCCCGACGACGGAACTCTATGCCGGAAGAAAAGAACGCAAGTGTGAAAGAGCCCTTACCATCTTGATGTTTGACAAAGTGCTGCTACTGGATGATACTTATTGCAAGACTACAATTTACAAGTAAAGTTTCGGTTTGGTTCAACTATTGCCTCTCTCATCATTCTACTCCATCTCCTAATTGCACCTTACGGTGCTATCGTCACGAACAACACAGGGGCCCAGCCACCAAAGCACCTTAAATACCCATTACCATCAAAGACACCTCAACCACCATCTGGCTGGTTTTCCTGCAATAGAGAGTGCCCCAGAGGATTTAGTGCTGTCTTCGCCCCCACTGCAGGCCGACCCAGGGGACAACTGAACGGTGAGTACTACCACCCTCACTCAGCACATCATCACCATTACACTCACATAACACCCCTAGGGCGCGGGCGTTGCATATATAAATGAAGTTCAACAATACTGTATAAGCGTAAACAACAGCATAAAACACGGTGCAAGTTAAAACTCTTCAATGTACAATAAAGCAGTGAGTTAATGAGTTGGCATAGCAGCAATAAGGGCAAATATCCACAAATGTCCAAAGTACACTTGCTCTAGGGCACTACAACAGCATGGATTTCCTCCCATACTCTGAAAACATATTGACTTTAAAGGACATTTTCAGTGTGAAAAATGTGGTTGCAGTAGGCTTAGAGTGCTTGATGTCGATGTGAGATTGCCCGTCACTGCCCATGTCTCTGCTTCTCTCTACTTCCTTTTCCCTTCCCAACATTCATGAAATGTCCACTCATACAATCACTGGTCGAGGAAGGTTACTGCTGCGCCAGTGATCATTTCCTGTGTGTATGGAGATAGGAGCAGGACCTGGGCAGTGTTGCAGTGGCAGCGGTTGTTAGAAAATATAAACTGCAGCATTTGAACAACAAGGGCATGGCATCTGACAAGGGTCAGACTGGCCCATAAGAGTACCAGAGGATCCTCCAGTTTGCCAAAGGTCTGACAGTAATGGACCCCTAATAAAACCTTAATGTCCTATATACACAGGGGGTGGGCCCTCAGAATCATTTCCTCTGGTGGGCCCAAGGAAGTTCAGTCCGATGCTGGGTCTGACACCCTGTTGCTACCCATTTTTGTCACACTGGAAAACCCCATTAATGAAACTCACCCCAAATTAGATTGTAAGACCCAGTGGGGAAAGGTATTTATGTGAATAAGGGCTTATCACAGTACAGCGCCACAGGATATGTTAGCGTTATATAAAGCTGGGAATAAATACATTACAGATTGTTTTTGTACTTTTAGCAGCCACAATGTAACAGATTTCATATTAGACAATGGTCAGTAATGCTTCCAATGCAGAGCACGAATTACCGCATCATAATCTTTAATATTAGAGAAATTTTCTAAAATAGAAGCCCCATGAAACAGAGACGAGCATGAGCATTAGAGGATCTCTACCATACGGTGGTTTGATATAAGGCCGTCTAGACAGTAGGGTAATGCAGTTTCTAAGTCTGACATCATCTCGGCTGCTTTCCATCCTATTGGCTCGGGAGTATCCGTTACGGTCTTATTGTGTTCATAACAATTGAAGCCTTTTAATGGGGAATGATGAGGAAATCAATAGCAGAGCTCAGAAAAACTCGAGACGTATGAGAAACTAATTGGATGTGTATGGAAGAGTGATCACCGAACCCAGCATAAGACACCAGCAGCTACAAATGCTTAGTAAAAGATTGAGCACAAAATATAAAAAGCTACTAGGATAAAGGATGCAATACTCTTATGGGCTTTGTCCACCTACAAAAACAATTGTTTTATTGTCTCATTGCCTCTATAATGAAAAATTGAGCAACTATGCAATAGGTTTTGATTCTTATTGTTTTGTTTCTCCTATGAAGTCCTATGTGTCTCCATGGTAACAGACTACAAAGAATCCCTGTAGTCTAATTTTCCAGATGGATTTCCTTCCATTTGTCTCCTACATTATAGTAATGTATGTCTGGAGGGTTAGCAAGTAGTAAAGGACAAATAGAAGGGAGAACAATTGCAGGATCAGACTGTAAAAGGTTTGCTTGTTGTCTGTTACCATGGAGACACATTGTCGACCAATTGCAGTTGCAATACTAAAGTTGGTTGTGAATAGTGGACTTTGATCAGAATTTCAGGGAAAATTTAATTCACCATAAGGTCAAATTTCCTCGTGCTTTGCGGTAGCAAATGGATTTTCCCTGAAATAGTGTAAAAAAACAAAAAAAATCATACTTACCATTTGCTCGCGACGGGAAGGCGGCCGCCATCTTGCTTGAAGATCTCGCACGAAATCCTGTGCGCAGTGACATATGATGTCACCACACCAGCCGGTGTGATGACGTCATCATGCGCTAGATCAAGATAGCCAGCCTGTTGCAAGCAAATGGATGAGGTACGTATGATTGAATTTATTTATTTTACACTGTATTATTGCTATCAGATGCCGTGATCATGTATGAACGAGGCATCTTAGTGGTACAATGATGGGGGGGTGGCACAAATCGTCACTCCCTGTAATTGCACACACTACTTACAAAGAAATGCGTGATGAAGTAATTTGTCATGAAGCAAACTTACAAAGAAATGCGTGATGAAGTAATTTGTCATGAAGCAAATTTTTTTGCAAAACTCGGCAAAGCAGCCAAATCAAATTTTTGAATACTTCTCTCCGTTTTGATTGTGAACATGGACAAAACCAATTGCAGTGAACCGCTGGATCACTGCTAAAGGGTTAATGCTATAACACTTATGTTTGTTACTTTGAAATGTTTAGCGTTATGCTATCTGTGCATCCTGTTATCCATCAAGGTTGTATATGGGAGGAAACAGTTAAGCTGGAAGTCTTGGTAACAGTTGCGGGTAGTGGGCTGGTCCAATTTTTTCCACTGGCTAGATAGTAGAGAATTCCTAGCAAGCCAAGCTAGAGTGAAGACCTGTTTGATGTGTGCTCCAGCCACGTAGTCCGAAAGAGAACTCTTCTCCAGGAAAACACCATTCCTGAGAGTGAAAAGCTGCCAGAAAAGCAACTCTTCTGAGGATAAACCTCTGAAGGAAAGACATATTGAATTCCTATACATGGTTGAGAACCAACAAGGAGTGTTTGGACTAGACCAGTGATGGCGAACCTATGGCACGGGTGCCAGAGGCGGCACTCAGAGCCCTCTCTGTGGGCACTTGCACCCTGGAAAAGTCTATGGTGTACCAATATGCCTTAGGCCTCCTGCACACGAACCCCGTGGCCGTGCTGCGGGCCGCAATGCAAGAACACTGACCATGGGGCAGCCGCAGTGGATCACGGACCCATTCACTCTAATGGGTCCACGATCTGCAAAAAGATAGGACATGTTCTATCTTTTTTCGGAACGGAAGTACGGGATGAAACCCCATGGAACCTCTCCGTAGGGTTCCGTTCTGTGCTTCCGTTCCGCACCATTCCGCATCTCCGGATTTGGCGGACCCAAGTGAAAGCGTCCGCATCCGTGATGCGGAATGCACGTGGAGCGGTGCCCATGTATTGCGGATCCGCAAATGCGGTCCTCAATATGGCAACGGGACACCTACAGTCATGTGCAGGAGGCCTTATACTTTTCCTGCCATTCATCAGCGCAGGCGTACTATGAACACCACAGGCAGCGCACTGAGTGTAAACAGGCTTTTATAGCGAAAAGTACATGGAAGATATACTATACTGGACTGTAGTATTCAGGGGAAATTCCCATGTTGGCACTTTGTGATAAATATGTGGGTTTTGGGGTGCAGTTTGGGCACTCGGTCTCTAAAAGGTTTGCCATCACTGGACTAGACAGTAAAGATAACACACACGTATGACTTTTGACTTTATTGCTCATGGTCTAAGTTATCGGCTTCTGCCGCCTGCCACACAATTTTGAGACAGAGAGACCATCTGTTTTAGTACTGCACCCCACAGTTGGGAACTGCAGCTATGTGGAGGAAGAGTTTGCACATCTGTGGTCATTTGGAAAGATTGCATGGTATATCTCGAAAGAGAGGACCACCATACTGCCTATCACCTGTATGGAACCTTCTGGAGAACTATTGCCTTTTGAAATAATTGAAACTGTGCCTAAAACGTGTACTTTGTACTGCTTGTACTTGCACCGTGACCCCCATCATCCTCAGCAGTGTCGGACTGGGGTACTTAGGGCCCACCAGTGTAACTGATTCTGGGGGCCCACCTTAGAGCTCCTGCACACAAACTTATTTATTTCCATATCTGTACCGTTCACTTCACTTCAATGGGGCCGCAAATTTTTTTTTAAAAATGACTCCGTGTGCATTCTATGTCCGCATGGCCGTTCTGCACAATGATAGAACATGTCCTATTATTGTCGGCATTACAGGTAAGGATAGGACGGTTCTATTAGAGGCCGGCTGTTCTGTTCCGCATAATGTGGAATGCACACACCCGGTATCCATGTTTCGCGGATCCGCAATTTGCGGACTGCAAAACATCCAACGGTCATGTTCATGAGCCCTTACAGCGATAACAGAAATATTACAGATGAAGTATGATGGCGGACAGTCACAGCAACACGCACAAACATACATGTGGCAGAATCTACACATATAGGGATATCCTGCACTAAGTCAGTCAGAAACAAGACACACGCAGCGCACACCGATCACTCATTGGACACACGTGAGACACAAGACACTTAGGCCCCTTGCAGACGAGCGTGTCCGGAGTAGGTCCGGATGCGTTGCGTCTGCGATCAGGGAAAATCGTGCGAGTAGGTACGCAATTGCAGTCAGTTTTGACTGCGATTGCGTTCCGATGTTCAGTCTTTTTATCACGCACGTTTTGCACGTGCGTGATAAAAAACTGACTGTGGTACCCAGACCCGAACCCGGACTTCTTCACTGAAGTTCGGGTTTCGGTTAGGTGTCCTGTATATTTTATTATTTTCCCTTATAACATGGTTATAAAGGAAAATAATAGCATTCTTAATACAAATACTTAGTAAAATGTGGCTTTAGGGGTTACATTTTTTTTTTTTAATAACTCACCTCATCCTGTTGTTCGCGCAACCGGCATCTTCTTCTTTCTTCTCCTTTCAGGACCTGCCAAAGGACCTCACATGTGGTGAGCGCGATTACGTAATGAAAGGTCCTTTTGCAGGTCCTAAAAGAAGAAGAAAGAAAGAAGATTATATAGTTCTGCACTGGACTTTAATGGGAGCAGCACTGCAGTAACCAGCTCCGTCCACTACACATTGGTTGGATCTACAAGGACACAGCTGAGGGAGTCAGACCCCGGCGATCTGAGGATAGACCATCAATATCAAAATCCTGGACAACCCCTTTAAGAATGCAAGTGAGGACAAACAATGAAGCCAAAATTAGGAAAGTAAGGTCCACGCAACCCAAGGTGTCACAGTAGAGTCAACCCAATGATTATTGTTAGTGTTGGGTGAAGTGAGCTTCGGAAGCTTCATCTGAAGTTGCTTCGTTCCAAACTTCGGATAATACTTTACAGAGATTCGACTAGTACCTCGGAAACCAAAGCCAAGTTCGTCTTCAAGTTTTCAACTTTAAAAATCAACTACCGAAGTTATTGAACGAAGTCTTGAGCGACTTCGCGAACAACTTACTTCTGCTCATTGGAGCCCATACATTCTAAAGCTGTACGGAGACGGATCTCCGTACAGTATTATTCCGAATGAAGCATCCGAAGCTCGCTTCGCTCAACACTAATTATTGTCATTAGCTTGCATTTAGTGATTTTCTTCCATATTTCCCATAGAGAAGACCAGAGACTGACTGTACTGCTTCTAGAGCAGCAGAGGGCAGTAGCGAGTAATGGGAGCAGATAGGAGGCGCCTTCCACTGAGCAGGCAGCGGACCATTACACACGTGTGCACTCTGCTTTACAATTTATGACACTGGTTTTGATCTTTGAGAAGTTTTAGACTTCACATAAATCTCGAGCGGAATGTGAAGAATTTCCCTTTCTTATTTATTTCCAGTATGAAAGACATGAACTTGTCAAAATTCAGATGCTGTTAAGTCCTGGAACTGAAGCGAACTATTCTCCTAGGACACAGGGAATCAGCAAACACAAATAAACCATATGGTACCATTTACAATGGGAGTATGCGTTAAGAGTAGAAACAGATGGCTGCTTTCTTCTATGGGTTGTGTCTGGTACTGCAGTTCTGCTCTATTAAAACGAACGCGGCTAAGCTGTAATACCAGACACAACCTGGACAGATGTGGCGGCGCTGTTTTTGGAAGAAAACAGCCATGTTTTTCTAACCCTCATAATCACTTTAACTTGTACAGGGCTTGCATGGTCTCCTGACCATTTAAACTCTTAGATGCCTCAATAGTGACCGTGGCATCTACGAAATCTGATAGAGGGAGGGGGCTGCTTCGGTCAGCCAGCTGGTGTCCCTGTGACACGATTGTGGGATACTGATGAGTTACCATAGTAACAGGGTAGTAGGGGACCTTATAAAGGCCCCCTTGTATGTCATGGATGCACTGTAAGCCTATAGGCAGGGCCTAATAGGTTATCTGTCAGTTGAGTACTGACAAGCACACATTATGTATTACACTACACTTGTAGGACTAAGGGCGGGTTCACATCAGCGTTACGAGTTGGTTATAATGGAAAATAACGGAATTTGTAAGATGGAATTCAAAACTGATACCTCTAGAGGCATTCTGTTTTGATGCATCATAATAGAGGTCTATGGGCAAGCATAACGGATCCGTCCTGTCCGTGCCTGCTGGCCTCCTGCTGTCCCCTGCAGGTGTGGACGCTGTGCCGCATACCATGCCATCCAGTATCCTGTTCGCTGGGATCCTCTCAATGCTGCTGCCTCCATACTCCTGCCTGATGCTCCCTTAGAGTGCCTGCTCACCTCTGAGCTCCTAAAAGGGGCAAGTGTGCATACGTACAAATCCTTCTCCAGCCAATGGCTAAAGGTTCCTGGGTATTTAAGGCACTCTCTGACTGGAGAGGGTGCCTGAGCTTTAGGTTCCCTGGTGACCAGCAAAGATGTTTGATAGTCTAGCGCTTTGGTCTAGTTTTTGTTTACGTTAACCCAGTCAGTCTTCTCTGTCTGTGCTGCAGTCAACTTCCTAGCCTGGCTCCCTTGTATGTGCCTAACCACTACCCTGCCTGCAAGCCTTTCCCATGTTTACATTATCTGTGCACTACCTGGATCTTTTAAAACAGCATTCAAACACTGGGACTATACCAACGCTTTCCTGCCTTTTTGGTGCGTTTTCTATATCCAGTGCTTCCCAGGCTTGCACTGGAGTCCCTGATGCGGTGGGTCAGCTGCCAACTACACTTCCAACTACACTAGAACTATTCTAGGAGATAGTAGTCAGGTTGCTAACCTGCAGCGAAGTCTAGATCCTTGTATATAGGGGTTAAAGTGGGAATACCGGGTAAGCACCAGAATAATGCCCTTAGGGTTAGCCCTAAGTGGAGTTTAAAGAACCAGAGTTTAAGACAAGGAGCAAGAAACTAAGTTTTGATAGATTTTCCTTCTGTATTGTTTGCTTGATTCTAGCGCGTCCTGCAACTACAGCAGACAGGGTCTAATTCTAACTCATATTTACTGGTTTCCTTCTTTACTGTTCATCCCCATTTAAACATGAGCTCCATGGACAATGCTACTAAGCTACTGTGCAATGTATGCGTGCCTTGAAGAGCCATTCGAGGGTGAATACATTCGCACTTGATGCAATCATGTTGCATATTTGGAAGCTCAGATCTTGGATCTAAATAAGCAGCTTGAAATACTTAGGGTCATTGCAAAACTGGAGAGAGGCTTAGCCCTCACTGTGCAGGCGCTGACTGGGGTCAGTGAAATGGAGGTGGGAGGAGGAGGGCAAGATCAGGAATATCTAGTCTGTAGTTGGGTTAATGTAGGGGTAGAGGGAAAAGTGCCAGGGAGGCTAGTCCTAAGCTGGAACACCCTAGTACAGTGATGGCGAACCTATGGCATGGGTGCCAGAGGCGGCACTCAGAGCCCTCTCTGTGGGCACCCGCACCCTCGAAAAAGTCTATGGTGTACCAATATGCCTTAGACTTTTCCTGCAATTCATTCAGCGCAGGACGCACTATGAACAGCACAGGTAGTTCACTGACTGTAGGCAGGCTATTATAGCTAAATAATAAAGTACATGGAAGATATACTATACTGGACTGTAGTATTCAGGGTGAATTGCTGTGTTGGCACTTTGTGATAAATAATTAGGTTTTGGGTTGCAGTTTGGGCACTCGGTCTCTAAAAGGTTCGCCATCACTGCCCTAGTAAATATGCCTGTTTGGCTGATATCAGGGATGAAAGCCCAGGGCCAGCAACAACGCAGCAGGGCGTTTCTCTGAGCAACCAGGAGGATGGCCGCTGCAGGAAGGATGGGAAAAGGAGTGCAGCAAAGGTCAGGCAGATGCTGGTGGTAGGGGACTCTATTATTAGGCAGACAGACAGGGTCATCTGTCGCCGAGACCGTGAATGCCGAACAGTGTGTTGTCTGCCGGGTGCTCGGGTTCTGCATATTGCGGATCGGATTGACAGATTGCTGGGTGGGGCTGGGGAAGACCCCGCGGTCATGGTAAACATTGGCACCAATGACAAAGTCAGGGGGAGATTGAAGGTCCTTATAAATGATTTTTGGGAACTAGGAGAGAAGCTCAAGTCCAGGAGCTCCAAAGTAGTGTTTTCAGAAATACTACCAGTTACACAAGCGTCACCAGAGAGACAACGGGAGCTTAGGGAGTCAAATAAGTGGCTCAGAAGCTGGTGCAGGAAGGAAGGGTTTGGGTTCATGGAGAACTGGGCCAACTTCTCTGTCAGCTACAGGCTCTACAGTAGGGACGAGCTGCACCTTAATGGGGAGGGAGCAACTGTCCTGGAGGAAAAAATGGTTAGACGGCTGGAGGAGCTTTTAAACTAGGATCTGGGGGAGGGTGGGGGGGTCATACTAATAAGAGGGTAGATAGTGTAGATAGATAGAGAGTGGGATATAGGAGGGGACAGTGGGGATTTAGTGGGGGCCGGGGTTAGAGAGGAAAGTAGGGAGAAGACTGGGCAGACTACACCGATGAAAAATAGAACTGCTGGTGACAAGAACCTGTTACATACAAACATCAACCAAGGTAACTCAAAAATCCCAGATATTTACTTTACAGATAATAGTAATTTAAAATGTATTTTCACAAATGCCAGAAGTCGAGCTAGCAAAGTGCGGGAGCTGGAGGCTATGGTACTAGAAGAACACATAGATGTAGTTTGTGTGGCTGAGACATGGTTGGATTCTTCACTGGGCTGTTAATATTGAGGGTTTTACACTATTTAGGAAAGATAAGGTCAAAAGATTATTCCTTTAGGTAAACTAAAATTAAACCCCCCATGGCTTTCAGCTACTGTACAAAGGGCAATAAAAGACAAAAAAGGGCATTTAAAAAAAATACAAATCTGAGGGGTCAGCTGGAGCATTTGAAGATTACAAAGGGCTTAATAAAATCTGTAAAAAGGAAATAAAAATAGCAAAAATACAAAACGAACAGCAGGTGGCAAAAAAAAGCAAAACAAATCCCCAAAAAGCCTTTAAATATATAAATGCTAAAAAACCAAGGTCTGAGCAGGTAGGTCCTCTAAATAATGGTAAGGGGGGGGGGGGGGGGAAGTAGTCACTGAAGATAAGTAAAAGGCAGAGGTATTAAATGGGTTATTAGCTCTGTATATACAAAAGAAGAGAAAGGAGCTGATATCTGTGGTTCCGGAGCTGTTAGTACATCCAGTGATATACTCAATTGGCTAAATGCAGATATGGTCCAAGATAAGTTGAATAAGGTAAATGTGAACAAGGCCAGAAGTTGTCAGACTAACCTGATTTGTTTTTATGAGGAGGTGAGCAGGGGCGGACTGAGAACCCTCAGGGCCCCCGGGCAAAATAAATCAAGGGCCCCCTTACAGGCCCCACCCATGTTCTGCTGCAAGCCCCACCCTTGTCCCGCCTCCATGCCCTGCCTCCAGCCACACCCTACACAATCTTTAATAAGATTTCAAAGGTAAAGTGACACAAAAGGCACCCAGACTACTTCAGCTCATTGAAGTGGTCTGGGTACAGTGTCCCTTTTGCATATCGAGCTGCAATGTTAGGGCTGTTTCCCACGAGCGGATGCCGTGCGTGACATCCGCTCCGTGAATGACAGCCAAGACCCAATGCGGACTGCAGAAGCACGGAGCATTAACCTGATGCTGAAACAGCCCTTAGGGAGAAACTGCATTGTTTACGTTCCAGCAATAAGTCAGCGTCTAGTGGCTGGCAGCCACCTTTGGGCTTCCTGGATTAAAACAGACCTTTGGTCTGGTATCTGACGCAGGACGTCCTCACACCCTGCATGATGACCTCCAGGGTAAAATTTTTCCCCATAGGAAAGCATTGATTCAATGCTTTCGTATGGGGTGATCTAATCTCAGCGTCCATTAGTGAGCCTCTGTTAGAAGCAGTGTGGGCATAACTACTGTGAAGGGGGCACATATCTGGGCATAACTACTGTGAAGAGGGCACATATCTGGGCATAACTACTGTGAAAGGGGGGGGAGGCCCTTCACAGTAGTTATTAATCCCTTTCAGAAGTCCCCCCTTCAGTGAATGGGGGACTGCTGAATGAGGTTAATAACTACTGTGAAGGGCCTAGCATATCTGGGCAACCCCACAGATTATCCCCCCACCCACTTTGTACTTGTTCCACTGATCCGCTACTTGCGGGCTACATGGGCATGAGTTCAGTCACTTCGGTGGGCAATCCCATCCTGCGGCGCGTAATCCCGCGAGACCCGTGACCTACAGCGGCAGGTCTTGCGGGATCATGCGCTGCAGGACGGGATTGCCCACCGAAGTGACTGAACTCATTCCCGCGCAGCCCACAAGTAGCGGAACAATTACAAGAGGGGTGGGGAATAGCCAAATTAAAAAATATTTCGAACCAAAAGGTGTTATGGGGGCTCTGTGGATGGCACTGTTATGGGGGCTCTGTGGATGGCACTGTTATGGGGGCTCTGTGGATGGCACTGTTATGGGGGCTCTGTGGATGGCACTGTTGTGGGGATCTGTGGATGGCACTGTTATGGGGGCTCTGTGGATGGCACTGTTATGGGGGCTCTGTGGATGTGTCATCCACAGATCCCCCCATAACAGTGTCCCTGTGAGTGAATGATCCCCAATACAGGGACTGGGGGCCGGCATCTGTGGTTGTAATGGCAGCGGGGCCCGGTGCAGTCACTGTATTCTACCACACCGGGCCCCGCTCACTGTTATACTAATATTCATATGTGAACAACTTGAAATCCTCTGCGATCCTCTCCCTCTGAGCTCTCTGTACTCACAAACTCAGTAGCAGGCCGGGCGGCAGCGCAACTCACTGACGTCACGCGCCTGCTCCTTCCACTTTATGAATGAGGTAGGAGGAGCAGGCGCGTGACGTCAGTGAGTTGCGCTGCCGCCCGGCCTGCTACTGAGTTTGTGAGTACAGAGAGCTCAGAGGGAGAGGATCGCAGAGGATTTCAAGTTGTTCACATATGAATATTAGTATTACAGTGAGCGGGGCCTGGTGTTATGTTATTCTGCGGCGGGTCCCCATCCCGGCCGGGCCCTCGGACCATGTCCGAAGTACCCGACCGGTCAGTCCGCCCCAGGAGGTGAGTAGAAGCCTGGACAGAGGAGCGGCTGTGGATGTAGTGTTTCTGGATTTTGCAAAGGCTTTTGATACTGTCCCTCATAGATGTTTAATAGGTAAAGTAAGGTATATAGGCTTGGAAAGTATAGTTTGTAATTGGATTAAAAACTGGCTGAAGGACCGTGTCCAGAGAGTTGTGGTCAATGATTCCTATTCAGAGTGGTCACAGGTTATAAGTGGTGTACCCCAAGGTTCAGTGCTGGGCCCTCTATTATTTTATTTATTTATTCATGATATTGAGGATGGGATTAATAGCACCATATCTATTTTTGCAGATAACACTGTATGGTCAATGGAAGATGTCCATAAACTACAAGCTGACTTGAACACTCTGAGTGATTGGGCATCAACTTGGCAAATTAGGTTTAATGTGGATAAATGTAAAGTTCTGCATCTTGGTAGTAATAATCTCTGTGCTTCATATGTCCTATGGGATGTAACACTGGGAGAGTCACTTAGGGAAAAGGATTTGGGTGTCTTTGTAGATGGTAGATTAAATAACAGCATACAATGTCAATCAGCTGCTTCTAAGGCCACCAGGATATAGTCATGCATTAAACGAGGCATGGACTCGCGGGGCAGGGATGCAATATTACCACTTTACAAAGCGTTGATGCGGCCTCATCTGGAATATGCAGTTCAGTTCTGGGCACCAATCCATAGAAAGGATGCACTGCAGCTGGAGAGAGTACAGAGGAGAGCGAATAAACTGATAAGGGGCATGGAGGGTCTTAGTTATGAAAAAACATTAAAAGAATTAAATTTATTTAGTCTTGAGAAGAGACGTCTAAGGGGGGACATGATTAACCTGTACAAGTATATAAATGGGCCTGTGGCGAAAGCCACTTCGCTACAGTGTTTTGGAGGGGGCTGTTTGCCCGCCTCCTGCCCCTGGATTACAGGCCCTCTCATCAGCCAGGCCTCCTTTGTTCACAAAGGACTTGTACTAACTTGAACCCCTGGTCAAATTCGTGCCATTTTGGGATGTTAAATGACTATGTGTATTGAAAAGGGTGGGACATTGTATACGTTGAGTAGTGAGGTCTGTTCTATTGTCTCTCTGTGTGTATCTGCGATGTCCCTTTGTCCTGAGAGATAATTGAATTGCGTCTCGGTTGTCTCCAGGACAGAAGACTATTGTGTATTCGCCTGCCTGTGATGATTACATCAACCCAGTGAGGTAATTGTATCACAGGCAGAGGGGAGGATTTTGTGTGGGAGTGTCTGAGTGTATTGTACTTGGTTATTGGCTGTTTTTACAAAACCCTGTGGGTGGTAACCTTGTTGGAAGATGTGCATAAATCAATGCTTGTGTGTTCAAATAAAGTGTTCCTGTTTTACCCTTTACCATGTTGAGGCTGGTGTTTGGGTAACTGATCGACACTGGGGGATTGCTATACGCTGAAGATTTGCTATACTCCCCTGGCATAACTACTAGCTCTTGTAAGAGCTGTTCCTGCTCTCGGGATTTAGGAGAGGTTAACCCACTGGAGCCTTGTCGTAGGTCCAGGGTGGGTAGGAGACGGTGAGACTTCAACCAAGCTTCGGCGGTTCGTGGGGTCTGCAGTGTGTACGGTGTCAAGTGGAGTGCTTGGAGTCCCCGGAAAGCGCTAGGAGCATCTATCGACGGAGGTACCCGGTCGGGGTGCCAGGAGATCCGTTACATCGGTGGCAAGCAGTGGGATGGCGTCCTAGTGAGAGGGGAAGCAGCTCGGAGACACTGTTCGTGGATTTTACAATTTGAGGGCAACGCATGTCCTAGTACAGCGCTCCTGGCTACAGCAATATGGATGCCGTTGGTTCCTGCACAGCATTCCATGATGAAGATCACCTGGATTACAGGGATGCCAAGTGGAAAGGCGTATGGCACCAGGCCCTGGAGGACGTGCAGCATCGGAGGGGTGAGAGTCTTTCCAGTGAGGAGCAGAGATTACAAATGCGATTGGCGCTGCGACTACCTCTACTGGGAGAGCAACCATTGACGGAGTGGGTGTCAGAGCTTGAGACACTGGTATGGCAGGAAACCTGGCTGGATGATGCTTACCAAGCACTATGGTGGGACACAGTACGACAGTCTCCATGGATGGAGGAGTACGCCAAGCCCAAGGGTGAGGAATATAATGGCCCTGGTTTATTGTGGGAGTCTTTTGAAGACATTGACTTTGGGAGCACAGAAGAGTCTAGATTTTGGGACATTACTGACTACAGGGGGGACTTGCACAATTGGCCTACAACTAGTGGGGTGAAGGCAGATCTGACCTTTCTGGTCCAAAGGGAGTGGGAACTGGAGCAAGATTATCAACAGTTGTTTCGCTCCATTCAAGCCTAGCGCAAGATACAAGACAGTTGGATACCAGGCCCAGACCTGCAGCCCTACCCCTGGCAAGTCACAGCTGAGGTATCCCCTACTTCCTCACCAACTGTGGAGGTAGGGGACTTCATAGACTGGTATGGGAGGAACCCCAGTCAGCAGGTGGAGATGGGACCGTAGTCACTCCACCGGCCCAACAGGGTGGCTGGGCAGGCGGCCCAGATCCCCAACTGCCACTGGGAGTACAGGGAGAGGAGATTGTCGGTCCCTCATCTCTGCAACAACCAGAATCACTGGTAGTGGAGACAGTCGGTCTCACTACCCAGCAGCAGTATACTCTACAGGGAGAGGAGACAGTCGGTCTCTCTTCCCAGCGGCAGATAGCATCCCAGGGGGAGGAGTTGGTCGGTCCCTCACCCCTGCAATAACCAGCTACAGAGGTAGGGGACCTCATAGACTGGTCCTGTGGGGAAACCCATATGGCAGGTGGAGATGGGACCGAGATCTCTCCACCGGCCCTACAGGGATGCTGGGCAGTCGGCCCAGATCCCCAATGGCAGCCGGAGTTTCAGGGAGTAGGGCCAGTTGGTCCTGCTCCCCAGCGGCAGTGTGCTTTGAAGGGAGAGGAGACAATCGGTCTCTCTCCCCAACCACAGGGGGACAGCACCCCTAACTCCGATGATGCAGATGGGACCACAGTCTCTGCACGGCCTGGTGCAGAGTCCCCACCAACCCCGCAGGAATGCCAGGAGGAGGAGGTAAGCGATCCCTCTTCTCCACAGCTGATCCGCAACAAGGTCCTGGGGGTGAGATTCCCTGACCCCATCCCAGCGGAAGAGCTGGCATCTTGGAAGAGCGCAGTTGGCCTCTGCCCTCCTCTATCCTCTTCTCCAGAGGCTGACTCCACACCGGCTTCCCCAGAGGAAGAGCTGGCAACTGGGCAGAACACAGTTGTCCCAGGCTTGTCTATCTGCTGGTCACCCCAGCTGAAGCGCTGGCACCAGGGCAGAGTACCACCGGTCTCTGCTCACTCAGCGACCCACAAAGTCAAGAGACCAGTACCCATCACAGCCATGGTGAAGCCATGGGAACGAAACAAGCTACAAAATTGCCCGGGTGCAGTAACCAAGTGTTGGGGGGGTACTGCACTGCGGATTTTTTATTTTTGTGGGGGGGCTGCCTTGTTGATTGTAATTTACTGTGGGTAGGTGACTCGACTAACTCAGGCACTGACCGACAGAAGGTCAGCTACCTGGTTAGTCTCCCCCCGAATGGGAAGATATGTGGCGAAAGCCACTTCGCCACAGTGTTTTGGAGGGGGCTGTTTGCCCGGCTCCTGCCCCTGGATTACGGGCCCTCTTATCAGCCAGGCCTCCTTTGTTGGACTAACTTGAACCCTTGGTCTAATTTGTGCCATTTTGGGATGTTAAAGTCTATGTGTATTGTAAAGGGTGGGACATTGTATACGTTGAGTAGTGAGGTCGGTTCCATTGTCTCTCTGTGTGTATTGGCGATGTCCCTTTGTCCTGAGAGATAGTTGAATTACGTCTCGGTTGTCTCCAGGACAGAAGACTATTGTGAGGTAATTGTATCACAGGCAGAGGGGAGGATTTTGTGTGGGAGTGTCTGAGTGTATTGTACGTGGTTATTGGCTGTTTTTACAAAACCCTGTGGGTGGTAACCTTGTTGGAAGATGTGTATAAATCAATGCTTGTGTGTTCAAATAAAGTGTTCCTGTTTTACCCTTTACCATGTTGAGGCTGGTGTTTGGGTAACTGATCGACACTGGGGGATTGCTATACGCTGAAGATTTGCTATACTCCCCTGGCATAACTACTAGCTCTTGTAAGAGCTGTTCCTGCTCTCGGGATTTAGGAGAGGTTAACCCACTGGAGCCTGGAGCCTTGTCGTAGGTCCAGGGTGGGTAGGAGACGGTGAGACCTCAACCAAGCTTCGGCGGTTCGTGGGGTCTGCAGTGCGTACGGTGTCAAGTGGAGTGCTTGGAGTCCTCGGAAAGCACTAGGAGCATCTATCGACGGAGGTACCCGGTCGGGGTGCCAGGAGATCAATTACAGGGCCATACAAAAAATACTATGAAAAACTGTTCCATGTAAAATGCCCTCAAAAGACAAGGGGGCACTGCCTCCGACTGGAGAAGGTCAGTCTCCAGAAGCGTCAAACTAAGAACTGTGAATCTGTGGAATAGACTTCCTCAAGACGTGGTTACAGCAGGAACAGTGGATGGTTTTATAAAGGGTTTTGTCACCACCAGACATCTAAGAAGCTCTGAAAGATGCCTTTCAGAACCTCCTCCTTGAGCTTCCTTTTGTTTTGCTTCCGCTCCCATCTTGGTACAACCTGATATTTCTCTACCCTTCATAGTTGAGGTTGATGCTTCTGAGGTGGGTGTGGGTGCGGTCTTGTCTCAGGGTCCCTCTCCTGCCAAATGGCGACAGTGTGCCTTTTTCTCGAAAAAACTCTCCTCCGCAGAGAGAAATTACGATGTGGGAGATAGGGAGTTGTTGGCCATCAAGTTGGCTTTTGAGGAATGGCGCCATTGGCTAGAGGGAGTCAGACACCCTATTACCGTGTTTACTGACCATAAGAATCTGGCCTACTTGGAGTCAGCCAAGCGTCTGAACCCGAGACAGGCCCGATGGTCTTTGTTCTTTTCCAGGTTTAATTTTGTTGTCACGTTCCGCCCTGGGGTTAAGAATGTGAAGGCGGATGCCCTGTCACGTTGTTTTCCGGGAGGTGGGAATTTTGAAGACCCGGGTCCCATTTTGGCTGAATGTGTGCTGGTCTCTGCTCTTTATCCTGAATTGGAGGCAGAGGTTCAGGTAGCCCAGTCAGAGGCTCCTGATCTTTGTCCTCCTGGGAGGTTGTTTGTGCCTCTCGCTTTAAGACACAAGATTTTTAAGGAACACCACGATACTGTCCTTGCTGGGCACCCGGGGGCAAGAGCCACAGTGGATCTCATCGCTCGGAGATTCTGGTGGCCGGCGCTTCGTAAGTCGGTTGAGGGTTTTGTGGCAGCCTGCGAGACCTGCGCTCGTGCCAAAGTCCCTCATTCACGGCCATCAGGTCCTCTCCTTCCGTTACCCATTCCTTCCCGTCCTTGGACACATCTGTCCATGGACTTCATTACGGACCTGCCTCGTTCCTCGGGGAAGACTGTGATTATGGTGGTGGTGGACCGTTTTAGCAAAATGGTGCATTTCATCCCTTTTCCTGGCTTGCCCAATGCTAAGACGCTGGCGCAGTCATTTATTGATCACATTGTCAAATTGCATGATATTTCTTCAGACATAGTCTCTGATAGGGGCACGCAGTTTGTTTCCAGATTCTGGAAGGCTTTCTGTTCTCGCTTGGGGGTTCGGTTGTCATTCTCTTCTGCTTTCCACCCGCAGTCGAATGGCCAGACAGAGCGCGTCAATCAGAATCTGGAGACATATCTGCGCTGTTTTGTGGCGGAGAATCAGGAGGATAGGTGTTCTTTTTTGTCCCTTGCTGAGTTTGCTTTAAATAACTGTCGTCAGGAGTCCTCTGATAAGTCACCATTTTTTGGTGCATATGGGTTTCATCCGCAGTTTGGGACATTCTCTGGAGAGGGGTCTTCTGGTTTACCTGATGAGGACAGATTCTCCTCGTCGTTGTCATCTATTTGGCAAAAGATTCTGCATTATCTAAAGAGCATGAGTGAGAGATATAAGCGTGTGGCGGATAAGAGATGTGTGCCTGGTCCGGACCTGAATGTTGGTGATCTGGTGTGGTTGTCTACTAAGAATATCAAATTGAAGGTTCCCTCCTGGAAGTTGGGTCCTAAGTTTATTGGGCCTTACAAAATCTTGTCCGTCATCAATCCTGTTGCCTACCGTCGTGATCTACCTCAGACTTGGAAGATCCATAATGTTTTTCATAAGTCCTTATTAAAACCTTATGTCCAACCCATTGTACCCTCGTCTTTGCCTCCGATTGTGGTTGATGGTAATCTTGAATTTCAGGTCTCTAGGATTGTGGATTCTCGTGTTGTCCGCGGTTCTCTCCAGTACCTCGTTCATTGGGAGGGTTATGGTCCTGAGGAGAGGATGTGGGTCCCAGTGACGGACATTAAGGCCACTCGTCTCATCAGGGCTTTCCATAGGTCCCATACTGAGAAGGTGGGCTCTGAGTGTCCGGAGTCCACTTGTAGAAGGAGGGGTACTGTCACCACCAGACATCTGAGAAGCTCTGACAGATGCCTTTCAGAACCTCCTCCCTGAGATTCCTTTTGTTTTGCTTTCATTTTCTCATCTCGTTAGCCTCTCTCAGCTGTCATGTAGTTGCAATGATTGCATCCCTTTAAATCCCTTCCCAGACTGCTTCAGTTTGCGGTTTATATTCCTTCCTGGAGTGTGTGCATGCTGATCCTATGTCTGAGTCTTCTACAGATAAGTTTTGTTCATTCATTTGTGTTTTTCTGTTTGCTGGATCCCAGGTGACCCTGACTCCCTCCGTATCAAGTGTAGGGAGCTGGTGGCCGTGTCCCCTCACTATTATAGGGTGTTCAGGTGTTATACAGTCGAGGTACGAGGATATGCGATCATCTACCATTGGGATTTTCGCATAGGCTGAGCAGTCAGGGAGAGAGCCAGGTCTGATGCAGGGCTCTCCCTTTTGTTCCTTAGTTTTGGATCCAGTGAGTCGGCTATTCATTTTGTGTCTTCTAGTTTCCTGTACACCTTCCGTGACAGGTTTAGATGAATTCTTAAAAGTAAACAACATTAATGCTTTTGAAAATGTGTAGAAATCTGAGTCTCACTTCCTTCTGGAAGTTACATTTCCACCTATCCCTTGGTTGAACTTGTTGGACTTATATCTTTTTTCAACCATGTAACTATGCCAAAACAGTTAGTTGGCACAGTGGGTACACACTCGTTGATCCATTACATCTGTCACCTTGCTGTATAATGGAGATCATACCTTTCAATGTAATCCTGCACATATTTCATTTTTTGTATGCCATATTCTCTTGTTGGGTTTATTATTTGTGTTCTGGAGTGACTCTGTATTCAATGTCCTTGTACAGGATTCAGTTGTTTTTCATAAAGCAGTGTAGCTTGCCTACAATGACTGCAGCAAGTGATAATAATTATGTTCCCATTCTCGGATTAAGTGCATCAGGAACAGGCAGGGTAGTGCTTAGGATTTTATGATCCATTCCAGAATGTAATAGTCAATATAACAATTGATAGAGCGCGGGGTACGATGTCATGGTTATCTCGTCTTGTTTTCCCTCTATTGCATCATTCAGCTATCGGTGGTAAAGACCTACTGTATCTGAATCGGATAATTGGCCGCAGAGTATGATGCCAAATGATAATGATGACGTCATCGATCCTCAGCATGAATTACTTTCCTCTTTATTAGTGCTATGTACTAAACCTTTGCACAAGCAGAGATACCTAAAATAACTACACATTCATGCAACCCTCCAGTTCAAGGAAAAAACAACAACATTAAGGCTTGTTTCACACTCGCATGAAAGCTATCTGGCAGGCTGTTCAGGCAAGGAATCCGGGTGGTTTCCAGCATTGATGCTGGGATTTGCATGGTCAAAAACGAGTGCAAGCACAGTTTTTTGTCCAGCCGAATCCCGGCACTAATTCCCACTGGACCCCATTATAGTCAATGGGATCCGGCGGGGTAAGGCTTGTTTCACCCTAGTGTTAAAATGATCCGTCAGGCTGTTCTAGCAGAGGAACAGCCTGCTGGACTTCATTGTATCTGGCACAGCTGAATACTGTCTTTCCCCATCGGAGCTCGTTGACTAAATTGGGAGCCGGCAGGGATCTGGGCAGTTATAGTCAATGGCCTCTGGCGGGGAAAAGCAGTATCTGGCTATGCCGGATACGATGAACGCAGGTAGGCTGTTCAGGCAGCTTTAATGTGTATGTGAGAGTAGCCTTACATGGTGACCTCCTTTTAATCTTTGTAGCCTCAGATCGAACTCAGGGTCCGTTTCTGCCATTCAAGATGACCACAGATTCTTGAATCACAGATTGCTTGATGCACACTGTTTATTTGGTAGCCCAAAACACTTTCTGCTGCCCTTGGATTGGCCGACTATGCATACGTGAACAGTGTTGGCCAATCCAAGAGCAAGACTAGACAAGCAGGACGTGTTTCGGGCTACCAACGTACAGTGCATCAGAGAGTCTGAGAAGTGGTGTGGCCATCTTGAATGACAGCAGAGGAGCTTGGGAACTGCTGGATCTGCAGCTAAAAAAGATAAAAAGGAGGTCACCATGTAAGTGCCCTGGTCGTTCACCAGTTAATATAAATAATTTTTCTTGAACCTGAGGGTCGCTTTAATAGAATACTGCTAGGATATGCCAACGATGTCCAGCTGGTCCACCAGTCCTTCGAAAGTAGGTTTAGTGCCACTTTTTTATGGGCAGCCAGATGACTAACCATTAAGCCCTCTGATGGACATTGGTAACATATCCTAGAAAAATTGTGCAAATATATGTGTGATGCAACTAGACTGTTTTCAAAAATAAAATCCGTCAAGTTTAAAGGGATTGTCCAGGATAGGCATAAGCCATAAATGCTTGATCGGCAGGGGTCTGACACCTAGCATCCCCATCTATCAACTGTTTTGGGGTAGCTCTGGTGTCGGAAGTCAGCACTTGAACTATACAGCTTTGTCCATTCTGTAGTGGATGGAGCTGGTGACACCTCCCAGTCTGGAGCTACCATGAATCAGATGTTTGGCAGGGGTGTATGGTGTTAGACCCCCACCTATCAGATACTGATGGCCATAATCCTACACAATCCTTTTACGTTCTATTTGCCTCCTTTAACTGGGAGCACTTTAAATAATTGGTAACCTTGAAAAAGAAATCTATAGCGTGCAGTTACATTCTGTGGCAAACGTTTCATGGGAAAACTACAAATGTGCACGACAACATATGTCCCAAACGAGGTGTGTATCTGCTTTAATGACCGGGATAACCAGAACTGCTGGGGCCCATTCTGTAGTACAGGGAGTGCAGAATTATTAGGCAAGTTGTATTTTTGAGGATTAATTTTATTATTGAACAACAACCATGTTCTCAATGAACCCAAAAAACTCATTAATATCAAAGCTGAATATTTTTGGAAGTAGTTTTTAGTTTGTTTTTAGTTTTAGCTATTTTAGGGGGATATCTGTGTGTGCAGGTGACTATTACTGTGCATAATTATTAGGCAACTTAACAAAAAACAAATATATACCCATTTCAATTATTTATTTTTACCAGTGAAACCAATATAACATCTCAACATTCACAAATATACATTTCTGACATTCAAAAACAAAACAAAAACAAATCAGTGACCAATATAGCCACCTTTCTTTGCAAGGACACTCAAAAGCCTGCCATCCATGGATTCTGTCAGTGTTTTGATCTGTTCACCATCAACATTGCGTGCAGCAGCAACCACAGCCTCCCAGACACTGTTCAGAGAGGTGTACTGTTTTCCCTCCTTGTAAATCTCACATTTGATGATGGACCACAGGATCTCAATGGGGTTCAGATCAGGTGAACAAGGAGGCCATGTCATTAGATTTTCTTCTTTTATACCCTTTCTTGCCAGCCACGTTGTGGAGTACTTGGACGCGTGTGATGGAGCATTGTCCTGCATGAAAATCATGTTTTTCTTACCTTGCAGACTTCTTCCTGTACCACTGCTTGAAGAAGGTGTCTTCCAGAAACTGGCAGTAGGACTGGGAGTTGAGCTTGACTCCATCCTCAACCCAAAAAGGCCCCACAAGCTCATCTTTGATGATACCAGCCCAAACCAGTACTCCACCTCCACCTTGTTGGCGTCTGAGTCGGACTGGAGCTCTCTGCCCTTTACTAATCCAGCCATCTGGCCCATCAAGACTCACTCTCATTTCATCAGTCCATAAAACCTTAGAAAAATCTGTCTTGAGATATTTCTTGGCCCAGTCTTGACGTTTCAGCTTGTGTGTCTTGTTCAGTGGTGGTCGTCTTTCAGCCTTTCTTACCTTGGCCATGTCTCTGAGTATTGCACACCTTGTGCTTTTGGGCACTCCAGTGATGTTGCAGCTCTGAAATATGGCCAAACTGGTGGCAAGTGGCATCTTGGCAGCTGCACGCTTGACTTTTCTCAGTTCATGGGCAGTTATTTTGCGCCTTGGTTTTTCCACACGCTTCTTGCAACCCTATTGACTATTTTGAATGAAACGCTTGATTGTTCGATGATCACGCTTCAGAAGCTTTGCAATTTTAAGAGTGCTGCATCCCTCTGCAAGATATCTCACTATTTTTGACTTTTCTGAGCCTGTCAAGTCCTTCTTTTGACCCATTTTGCCAAAGGAAAGGAAGTTGCCTAATAATTATGCACACCTGATATAGGGTGTTGATGTCATTAGACCACACCCCTTCTCATTACAGAGATGCACATCACCTAATATGCTTAATTGGTAGTAGGCTTTCGAGCCTATACAGCTTGGAGTAAGACAACATGCATAAAGAGGATGATGTGGTCAAAATACTCATTTGCCTAATAATTCTGCACGTAGTGTATATGCAGTGAAACAGCTGGGGCCCGTATTATAGCAAACCAGCCAAGTGCCCCTTTTTGTTAATACCTGCTGTACTGTTCTGATGGTGGTCCGCCTTGATAAATGCTGCAGGTTGAGCATGTACGAATTAACGCCTAAAAGACCATGTTCATCTTGTAGTACTACATTCATGCATTGATCCGGTGAGTTTACTGTATGGAATCCAGTCCAAGATACGCTCATGCTTTGTGCTTAGATATTTCTGCAACGTGTAGAGATTTCAACGTGGATTTTGGCGCAGCTATTACTTCCACATAGTATAATATACACAGGGTTACTTTGTCTTTTGTACTTATATAGCCATATAAGGCTGCATAAGGGCTGCATACAAAAAACGTTATGACCAGTAACTCCATAGAGCCCCGGGGAATTGTGGGAGAATTAGACTTTAAAGGGCACCTAGAGGCTCTGCTCTCTCTGCAACTGCCGCGCCCTCTGCACTTTGATTGGCTATAAGAGAAGTTAGGACCAGGGATGATCATGTCTTCACTGCCTGGTCCTGTCTTAAAGTGCAGAGGGTGTGGCAGTTGCAGAGAGAGCAGAGCCTCTAAGTGTAATGACCACGCCCCCAGTGCTCCTAGAGGCTCATTTGCATATATTAAAGCTTCATTTTTCTCAGCAATGTGGGCACATCAGCAAGGGACCAACACAGATGCCTTCAGCTGCCAAGCGCACATGTAACAGGTCAGCCAGTGTCATAGGTACAAAACTGCTGACAGATGCCCTTTAAATTCGTGATGCACATTCTATACTGAATAAGGCTACTTTCACATCAGCGTTTTTGGTTTCCGTTTTAAGATTTGACAGAAGATCTCAAAACCAGGCCATCAGAATGCAGCAGTATGCATCTCTTACGTTTTGTTGAGTTTTGTGCGAAACTGAACAAATCAGATCTGGCATGAAATCAATTTATGATAATGGTGCCAGATACGGTTTTTTTCGTTACTGAAAAAACGGATCCGGCACCCATTGACTTACAACGATTTTAATCCAGTTTGTTCAGTTTATATTTAATACAACCGGATCCAGACGAAACGGATGCCTCTGGATGTATTTAATGAAACTAAAGCGTTTTATTTGGGTTTTGAGATCCTGTGCCGGTTCTCAAAGCCTGAATAAAAAACGCTGATGTGAAAGTAGCCTAATTCAGTTTCGGAGCCCACGCTCACAAGTGCCTACAGATAAGTACATTTCTGGATACAGTTGAGATTTGGCAGTGAACAGGTAAATGTCTGGTTCTTTCACTTTGCTTTAGAAGCGTCCCTCATCCACGAAGAAGAAAATTGCCACAAGACAGTCAGAAACCTAGAGGTGGATTGCAGCTGTCAGGTTGGCTCGCAAAGAGATTGAACTGTCTGTCACCCATAAGACAAGACGTCTTCAGCTCAACCTGAAGTCATGTCTGAGATCTCGAACAAATGGACAAATCCTGCACAGAAGTGAACTTTTTCTGCAGGTCCGTGATTGTTCAATAGCAGTAGGAAACTTCAATTATATAATGTCTAGTGGGCAAATCAGTCATGAAGATAAGAAATAAGAAATACAGCCATAATAATGACCAAATAATACTGACATATGGTGATCACATAACAAAAATGTATACAGTGCTCAAAATAAGAAACACTGCCATAATGCCCAAATAACCATGTCAAATCAGTAACAGTACAACCTTAATGGTGCAATGTAGTGATTGCATAAAAAATTTATACGACTAGCTCTATAGTATATAGTGTTTAGTAGCAGAAAGCAGTTGTGAAGATAAGGAAATCTGCCATAATATTGCCCAAATAACCATAATAACAGTACAACAGTAGCAAACAGTACAGGTTTATTAGTGAGACTAAGTGAATACATCACAAAATAGCGCCAAACATTTCTCAATTACTTGTGCCCAGCTAACTAGTGCCCATATAACTAGGCTTAAAGTCTATGTACACCTTTGGGGGCAATTTTTTTTATGATTGCATTTTACTCATTTTAGGCAAAAAATAATTTTTTTCAATTGGTCTTTATTAAAAATATTGAGCCGTTCTGTCACAAAGGATTAACAGTTTTTCTAGCTGTGTGAACTGCACTTTATGCCCTCATCTAATAAACCTTATCTCTAAAAGGTCATAAACACTTATTCAAGCTGCATTCTTATCAGTAAGATAAGGATTGAGCTATAATGAGGGTTTATAAGGTCAGAGATAAGAGATAAGTAGAGATGGCCTTGCGATTCGCCCGGCGGTCGTTTAGTGGTGAACTTTGTGCGTTCACGATTCGCCGAACATGTGAATATATGGCGATGTCCGCCAGCCATATTCTTTTGCATTGCGCCGAACTTTGACCCATGACACACACATCAGGGGGGACAGGACAGTGAATTGAGACGTTTCAGCACATGGACACACCCCCACCCTATAACAGAACCCAATCTGGCAGCCATTTTACATTCTGTGTTTTGCCAGTGTAGGGAGATTTCAATTGCAACTGGTGTGATATACCTGTTGCCCCCCCCCAAAATTATTGAGGGGTGTGATATACCTATAATATACTTTCTAACATAGAAAGTATATAGTGCATTTGTATTGTGCAGCAGTTGTGTGTGGTTCTGCTGCGATACCAAAGGTGTATAGAGGGACAGGCGCTATTGGAACAACTATTTGCAAAGGGTGTGATATACCTGTTGCCCCCCAAAAAACTGATTGAGGGGTTTGATATACCTGCTTCCACAAAATACTAATTGAGGGGTGCGATATACCTTCTTCCACCAAATATTGATTGAGGCCTGCGATATACCTGCTTCCGCAAAATGCAGATTGAGGTGTGCAATATACCTACTTCCACAAAATACTGATTAAGGGTTTTTTATATACCTGCTTCCACAAAATACTGAATAAGAGGTGCGATATACCTGCTTCCACAAAATATTGATTAAGGGGTTCTATATACCTGTTTCCACAAAATACTGATTGAGGGGTGCGATATACCTGCTTCCACAAAATACTAAATAAGGGGTTTCATATACCTGCTACCACAAAATACAGATTGAGGGTTGTGATATACCTGCTTCCACCAAATATTGAATAAAGGGTTCTATATACCTGCTTCCACAAAATACTCATTAAGGAGATTGATATACCTGCTTCCACCAAATGTTGATTGGGGCCTGCGATACACCTGCTTCCACAAAATACTGATTAAGGGGATTGATATACCTGCTTCCACCAAATATTAATTGAGGCCTGCGATACTACTGCTTCCACAAAATACTGATTAAGGGGATTGATATACCTGCTTCCACCAAATATTGATTGAGGCCTTCGATACACCTGCTTCCACAAAATACTGATTAAGGGGTTTGATATACCTGCTTCCACCAAATACTGATTAAGGCCTGCGATACACCTGCTTCCACAAAATACTGTTTAAAGGGATTGATATACTTTCTTCCACAAATACTGCTCTTCTCTAGGGACTTTGGCACAGGGTAATTTTGAAAATGACAGGCAACGAAAGAGGCAGGCTGTTCTGCAGGGGTGGTAGGGGTCGGGCAGATGCACCAGGCCGGAGCCTAAGTGGGAAGTTGGAGAAGGTGCGTGCGATTACGTCAAAGGACGCACCAGAGTTGGTTGAGTGGCTCACTCAGCCTTCTGCTTCTGCACCCTCCTCATCCTCTGTATCTGCCCCCTTGTCTCTCTCTGCTGTTTGCACCCCCAAAGACACCAACACCACCACCATAGCCCCTCCACTCGAGTCAGAGGAATTATTTTCCCATCCATTCCCAGACCTTACCGATGCAAAGCTATTCTTGGCATCGGATGAGGAAGAGGAGGTAGCAACGGCTGCCACCCAGCGGTCTGACGACAGTACCCAGATCAACCCAAGGAGGGTGGTCCCTGCTGTTGCTGCCTACTCCAAGATCATTAATGTCAGTGGTGGTGAAGATAATGATGACGTGTTGATGGACGTCACGTGGGTGCCCACAAGAGAGGAAGAGGAGGGGAGTTTAGAGGGAGAGACGGAGCAGCAGATAGGGAAAAGAAGGAGGAGAAGCAGGCAGAACTCGTAGTGCACAGGAGGCAAAAAGCAGACTGCAAATGTATCTGGAGCGAGCCATCCACCATGCACGGTCACACCTTGTGCTCCCAGGACGCCGGCACATGGCTCCACTACTGCCATATAAACTGGTGGACTCAGAGGCCTTTAAAAAATTTGTGGCCATTGGCACACCGCAATAGAAAGTCCCCAGAAGGAAATATTTCTCCCAGAAGGGCATCCCAGAGCTACATGGCCACGTTCAGCGGCAAGTGAATATATCTCTGGCTTAAGATACATCTGACCACAGACACGTGGTCTAGCAATCACGGACAGGGAAGGTACATAACTTTTACTGCCCACTGAGTGAACCTTCTGACGGCTGTCAAGCATGTAACCCGTGACACCCGTGTGGATTTGGTGTTACCGCCACGGATTGCATGCAGGCCTGCCTCTTCTTCTCCTCCTCCTACCCCATCCTCCGCCTCCTCATCGGCTGACTCCTCCTTTTCAACTGCTCCCCAGAACTTATTTGACGTGCCAGGTGAGACGTTGCCATGCTGTGCTGTGGCTGTTGTGCCTGGAAGCCAAGAGCCACACCGGTCCTGCACTGCTTTCAGCTCTGCGGTCACAGGCCGATCAGTGGCTAACCCTGCTCAATTTGACAGTTGGTAAAGTGGTGTGTGACAACGGTGCCAATCTGCTGAGCGCGCTGAAACAGGGCAAAATGGCACGCGTGCCGTGCATGGCACACATCCTGAACTTAGTCGTGCAGTGATTTGTTGCCAAATACCCCAGGGTCCAGGATGTCTTGCGGCAGGCCAGGAAAATCTCTGGCCATTTTAGAAGATCTTACACGGCCATGGCTCGCCTTGCTGACGTCCAGTGCTTGAAGAGGGACCCCCGTATATAAAGCATAAAGGGTAAGGACCAATATTGGGTGGCAACATACTTAGACCCCCGTTACAAACACAAAATAGCGGACATGTTACCAGCATTACAGAGGGCTGTCAAAATGCAGCATTTCCAGGCCTTGCTGCGAGAGATGCTGCATTCTGCTGTTGCGGGCGCTGGCAGAGGAATTTCCACCCACAGTGAAACAGGTGCGGGTACCAATTCTACCATGCCTGCAAGAAGAGGGCGGTTTGAAGATGTGTTGGTCACTTCGGATATGAGATCATTCTTGCAGCCAACCCATCGAGAACCGCCCTCCGGATCCAGCCTCAGGGAACTCCTAGACCAACAGGTGTCCGACTACATTGGGTTAACGGCCGATGTGGACGCTCTGAGAAGCGAGGAACCCCTGGACTACTAGGTGTGCAGGCTTGACCTGTGGCCAGAGCTGGCACAATTTGCCATGGAACTCTTGGCTTGCTCCTCGTCGAGTGTCCTGTCCGAAAGGACGTTCAGCGCAGCAGGGGGAATCGTGACCGATAAGCGCACTCGCCTAGCTCACGACAGTGTAGACTACCTCACATTTCTAAAAATGAATGAGGCATGGATCTCGGAGGAATTCAACACCTGTGACGACCACGTGTAATTGAATTTCCTCATGCCAGCCGACACATATCCGCCACCACCCAGAACAAAGAATGGTCCTTGTCTACTGCCATAAAAAAATATCATCCATTGCTCAGCTAATAGCACCATATAGTGTTTAGTAGGCAAAGCGGGTGTGAAGATAATGATTACAAACAGTGCACAAATACGCGTGTCAACGTAATAACAGTATAATAGTACTAATCAGTGCAACTTTATATATACAGTGCACACATTAAAGGGGTTATCCAAGCCTGGAAATTCCACCCCCATATGCCCAGGCCCCTCACACTTATTCTACTTACCTGGCTCGCTGCACTGCTCCTCTTTCCCGCAGGGCTACCGATGCTTCTCCCCATGCACAGACAAAAACATCCGATGTCAGAAAATGGCAGGCGGTAATGGGCACGAGCCTCCCTAGTGATGGTGATGCTAGGGATGCTCATCCCCATCACCACCTGTCATTGGATGCCCCTCCCCTCCGATATTGGATGTTTTCATCCGCACACGGGGAGTAGCAGCGGCGGCCATTCGGGGTCCAGGAGTTGGAAGGTTTAGGCTGGCCCCATCCCTCTAATTGGGGAGCTGTGATAAGTAACTGATGAATGAGGAATTGTATTCAGTGTGGGCAGTGTAAAGTAGCTAGGAGAAGCAGCAGACAGGAACACACCAGCCCACGTTAGCAAAAAGCAACCAGAAAAGTGACTCTAAAAGAAGCCAGCCACTGAGGGAGAGAACAATTGAACTTTACAGAGGGTTGAGGTACAAGGGAAAATGCATGGACAAAAAGGGCAGTGGAGGTAGCACTTGTATGTTGGCTGTGGACTTCACTGCATTTGGTTATGGGGATAAGCTTCAGGTACCCTACCATACAAAAGAGACGGACTGGCATTCCGTTAAAAGACTACACCCCGTAGTTGGGCATTATAGTGCCATACTGAGAGTGAAAATTTATTGGGAGGGAGAATTTGCACCTCTTGGCTGAATTGGGAAGATTAAAAGGGTTTTGCGGGAGCTTTATACTCCTCTGGATAGGTCATCAGTATCTGATCACTTGGGGTCCGACACCCAGGACCCCCGCAATCAGATTTTTGAGAAGGTACCAGCGCTCCTAGGTGCCTCACAGCCTTCTCCGAGCTTTTCCCCACTGATCACATACTGATGACCAATCCAGAGGATAGATCATCGGTATTAAAATCTTGGAAAACCCTTTTATCTGGAAAGATTCAGAGAGAGGGGGGGTGAGCCATTATACTGTAGCCATTGGAAAACTATGTGTGCAACCTGTAAAGACTGGACCTATTTTTGCAAACACTTGTCTGCCATCTGCCCAGATTGCTTCAGTAAATTACGGTGGTCTTGTTACCCTGAAACAGGCTTCATCATTGCTGTGCATCACCTAACTGCACTGCTACCTCACTGCCCATCCTCAGTAGTTCAAGGTACCCTGCCTTGCATCCCTAAAACCCACCGACACTAAAGTCACCCCAACTACCACCAGGTAGCATACCCCAAACCCAGATGTGCCATGAGGTGAAAAAATGGTGCATTCTTCCCTTTGCAGCGTCCCACTTACGTGTGTATAAGTGGTCCCCTTAAATGTCTGTATATTTACTTGTATTTAAAGAGGACCTTTCACTGATTTTTACACTGTGAACTAAGTATACAGACATGTAGAACGGCGCCCGGGGATCTCACTGCACTTACTATTATCCCCGGGCACCGCTCCGTTCTCCTGCTATGCCCTCCGGTATCTCCGCTCACTAAGTTATAGTAGGCGGAGATTTCAGTCCCAAAGTTATGGTAGGCGGAGTCTGCCCTTGTTCTGCTCTAGCGCTGGCCAATCGCAGCGCAGAGCTCACAGCCTGGGAGGTTATTTTCTCCCAGGCTGTGAGCTCTGCAATGTGATTTGCCAGCGCTACAGAAGAACAAGGGCAGACTCCGCCTACTATAACTTAATGAGCGGAGATACCGGAGGGCATAGCGGGAGAAAGGAGCGGCGCCCGGGGATAATAGTAAGAGCAGTGAGATCCACGGGCGCCACTCTATATGTCTGTATTCTTAGTTCACAGTGTAAAAACCGGTGAAAGGTCCTCTTTAATGTATTTCCTAACGTCAGGCTGGCATTGTCATTACATCTATACGCCCCTAGGTGGTGCTAGCGCTCTATAACATATATATATAGCTTGGGGTTTGCTACAGGAAGTGAGTGTTGAGAGAGGAGATGGAAGTTGATAGAGGAGGAGAACAGGCAAGTTCCACAATGTAGCTGCCTTTCTTTCCTCTGGGCCCCGATCAAGCCTGGAGAGGACAAACCAAGAGTTTACTGCAGCCCAGCACAATGCAGTAAGTCTAAGTATGACTATAGAGCAAGTATAGTGAAGATTAGAGCTGAGTCTAGCCAAGGGACTTCACAAGCACCAATGACCGGGAGGGACTTAAAGGTACCTGGACACAACTGGATGATTAGTGCACAGAATTATCCTTTTTCACTAAATGCCTTCTGGGAACATAGTGAACCTGAATATTTCAGGAGAGCATCCTGCATCAAATAATGTAGCAGAGAGTTTGCCTGCCACGAGGGAGAACGCCCTTATTGGGCTGCTCAAGATAAATAGGTACTTAATAAAATGATTTCCTAAGTGCTAGAAAGTGGAAATTTACCCATTCTTTGCCTGTAAATAACAGCATTAGAGAACTCCTCCACTGACAATTGCAAGACCTGCTATAAGGAATTCCAGTTAATCCAACATCTGGATTATTGCTTCTGCTGTATTGATGAACTGTAACAACTGCCCTGAGACAATTGATTCAGTAAATGTTCAACAGTTTTCTACTACAACTGACTCCTCATCCTTTCTACTACTCTCAAAATTTTCACCTTCCGGTGCTGGCGTCACGAACACAGGGGCCCAGCCACCAAAGCACCTTAAACACCTATACTATCAAGGCCACCTCAACTTCCATCTTGCTGGTGTTCCCTGCAATAGAGAGTGCTCTGGAGGATTTAGTACTATTCTTCCCTCGACTGCAATGCCGGCCCAGGGAGACTCTGATAACCGTGACTAAATTAACTACTACCCCCATCGGCCCACCGTCACCTCACGTGACACCCTTGTGGGCCAGTACGCCGCACCTTTACTGCAAGGCCCAGGGAGCGCAAGATTGAGTTCTACTGCCACCATCTTTCTTGTCACTGCCACTCCCGTCCTCTCGCTCTCCCCTCCCGGTTTCACTGCACATCAGTTATGCAGTTATTGTTAATTATTTACTTCATTGACTGTGATAATGAGAAAAGTCAGAATGTAATTTGTTCTGCTCCGATAAAAATGTATAGCTCTGACAGCCCCCCCCACCCCCATCATACTTTGCCCATACACTCCAGGGACTGTGTTACAGCTTGTCACATGGTGTGGACAGAATTTTTTTTTTCATGCCTTTTGTATTTAAAGCGTTATAGGGTTGTAATGACTTGTCTACCCACCGTTACAGATGGTCTAAAGCCACAAATCTAAATTCTCCTGCGTGACATTCCTTGGTGAGGATCATGGACACCAGGACACACATTGTGTGTTGGGAGAGCAGGCCACCTAAAGCATGCATTTGGACTGCTGGAGGCAGAACCGCCGACAAGGTGATGTTTTTTGTTATGCACAAACTTTCTACTCGGTCCAAACTCGATCCAAACACCAACCCTGCAAAGAGTGTTTTTTGTTTGACCTTATGTGTGAATAAACACGAACATTTGAATTACGAACTTGTACTTTGCCTCTATACTGCACCTGCTTATCCCAACTACCAGAGCAAATCCCCACAATATGTATTTCCTTGTAAATCAATGTTAAAGTGTAGTCTGGTTCACCAGCAGGTGGCAGCAATATTGGCAGTGTGTTAGTTTCCCTGGAGAGGAACCTTCTAGTTCCCTTCCAGCCCTCTCTAGTGAGGGAGGAGTTATTTAGTCTTAGTCAGTCTAGCCTACCCATGGGTGTAGCTAAATGCTCATGGGCCCTGGTGCAAGAGTTCAGCTTGGGCCCCCCCTTCACTCAGCGCTGGTGCACCTAGCTTTTCTGCTGCCCAAGGCAAATATTGAAATGCCCCCACCCTTCCCTCCAGTCCTACTGTTAAAGGGGTTGTCCTCTTTTTACTACTGATGACCTATCCTCAGGATAGGTCATCAATATCAGATCAGCCGGGGTCCTCTGGCACCCCCGACGATCAGCTATTTGAAGAGAGGGCAGCGCTCATATGAGAGCTGCTTTCTCTGATCTGTTCACCTGCTCGCCGTAGCATTTGCAGTGATGAGCAGGTAAACAGACCAGAGAAGGCAGCGCTCATACAAGAAAATAAAAATAAAGCGGACAACCCCTTTAAAGACATACTTGGAAAACATTACATACAGTGCTACAGAACATACAGGGTAATACAGCGCCACATATGTACCTCTTACATCCAGTGATGTAGATTCTCTTTCTTCTTCTTCTCCTCCTCTCAGACCAGACCGCCATGGTGACTTCTTTCAGCTGCGCCTCATCTCTGCAGAGTTTAACAAACAGACATCATAGTTTCCTACTTTTCCATCCTCCTCCACACCTTCTCAACCTGCCACCCCCAATACTGTGTCCACTGTGCTCCCCAATACTTTCCTGCAGAAACAGTCCCCCTGAAAATACTGGTACCACACAGAAAACACCCCTTTATATTGTGCGCTAGTGCAAAAAAATCCCCCCTTCCTTTCTGATCAGACCCCCATATAAAAACCTAATTGAGATCCCCCCCAGACCCCCTTTAGACCTCTATGTCAGATCCCATATAAGACCCCAGTTTTAGACCTCAGATCAGACCCCCATGTAAGACCCCGACCCAATATCAGACCTTGGATAAGACCCCCATTAGACTACCAGAACCCCATATAAGTGCCCCATTAGACCTCCAGACCCCATTAGACCTCTAGACCCCCATATCAGACCTCTAGACCCCCATAAGACCTCCAGACTCCCACTAGACCTCCAGACCCCCATATCTGACCCCCATTAGACCTCCAGACCCCCATATAAGACCCCGGTTAGACCTCCAGACCCCCATTAGACCTCCAGACCCCCATATCAGCGCTGCTGCTCTGAGTGGTGGCGCATGTGCTCAGAGTCAGAGGCTCTGCTGGACAGAGACTGTGCATTCACTGCAACCCAGAAGTAGCAGCACATGTACTCTGCTCTTCTACCATTGTAGCAGTAGTGCAGGAGGGAGATTTTCAGGGCCCCATAACATGTCCAGAGCCTCCAGCCCTATCATTCAAGAGGCAGGGACAGATGAGATTTCTCATCTGCAGCAGCCAGCAGGGACAGTCACAGACTGAGAGGGGGGGGGGGAAGTTTATCACGCGGCCAGTGAACGCTATCACCGCTCTGGGTCAGCCACCAGGTGGGTCAGGGACAGTCACTCACTCACACTTGATCGGACCTGGAGGCTGGACCCCGGTCCAGTTTATCACGCCGCCAGCACTGCACTGAGCGCGCTCACCTCAGTATCAAACGTGTGCAGCCAGCAGAGTTCCTCAGTCCTCACAATCCAGCAGGCAGCAGTCGTGTCGCACTCGCAGGTGTCACTCGCAAGTCAGTCGCAACCAAACCCGGTCAGTACACAGCTGCTTACTCGGTCACTCCACTTCCTGACCTGAAGCGGCTCCCCCTCCTCACTTCGCCTGCCCTGCACAGTGCACGCAGGGCTCGCCTTTCAGCCTCCGCTCCGCCCCCTATGTGATTTTAGTTAGCAACTTAGCTGCGGGCCGCGCCGCCCGCAGGTACGGCTTTACTGTGGCTCTCCTGGCTTGAGGGGGCCCCCCTGACTTAGGGGCTCGGTTGCAATTGCGACCGCTGCGACCCCTATAGCTACGTCAGTGAGCCTACCCCCTCCCGGGGAAGGGTTGTGTGTTGGCTAGCAGAGCACCATCTGCTCTGCTAGGCCCAGAGGCCCAGCCTCTGAAGTCTACATGGTTGCTTGACCCCTCCTGGGCTTGCATTGCCTTAACTCCAAGCTAAGTATGCTTGATGGCAAGAAGAAGTTCCTAGGATTAAAGATAAAGTAAGAGACAGACTACAGCTAAACTAGGTTCCAGCAGAAGAGGAAAAGTTCCTATTTAATCCAGCCAACATAGCAGAGCTGAATAAGCTATAGCATAGCAGAGATGAGATTGTCGCAGAAGTGTTTGCCTGCCGAAGTTAAGCCAATAGCTGCTGATGACCAAGATACCACATGGAAACTGTTTGGATTACCGTTTTATGCCAAACAAAGCTGTGTTCAACGTTACTACAAGTCTGGACTCAATTATTACTTCATCATCCAAGTTATTCATCCCTTTTGCACTTTCTTTGGACCACACCACGTCTGGAATCCAAGGATCTCCAGGTAGGAGCACCATGGCACGTGCATACAACATCTGCAGAGACATTGTAGGCCACTGTACACTACTCTGGCAATCCTACCCTGGGTACCAACACTACCATCAACAAAGGGGACTCCATGTCCTTGTTGCTTAACTGCAACTGGCGTCACGATTACTTGCTCTATAAGAGGGACATATTTTGTAGAAACCTCCTAAGGAGCAAGGAATACCCCAGATGCTGGCAATAGCCAGCTGCACCTATGATTGTGCAACACTGTAGGGTATCCTTCCATATGGAATGAGAGACATACGAGGTAAAGTAAAGGGCTCCTGTACCTGCAATATACAGTATGGGCGCTCTATCATGGCTTAGAAAAAATGGAGCCATAATATGACCATGTGCATGAGGCCTTAAAGGGGTTGTCTCATCTGAGACAATGGGGGCATATCGCTATAGCGTTCTCGATATAGGTGGGGGCCTGCACCTATCAGACATCCTAGCAATATGCCCCCATTGTCTCAGATGAGACAACCCCTATAAAATCCACAACGTATCCAGATTGGTAACTTTGCAGCACAGAAATATGCCACATATGAAGGAGGCTTTGAAAACCACATTGACTGTATTGTACCGTACAGTTTGTATATGTTGCAGTATTTTGGGATGGCGCACACCTGGGTTCATGCTCACGGCAGTGCTGTCTGCAGTAAACTGCACGGAGGCACATGGAGTACCTGCAGCCTCACACTTTGGACTACTTGATACAGTGCAAATAGGGATGAGCGAACCCGAACTGTATAGTTCGGGTTCGTACCGAATTTTGGGGTGTCCGTGACACGGACCCGAACCCGAACATTTTAGTAAAAGTCTGGGTTCGGGTTCGGTGTTCGTCGCTTTCTTGGTGCTTTTTGAAAGGCTGCAAAGCAGCCAATCAACAAGCGTCATACTACTTGCCCCAAGAGGCCGTCACAGCCATGCCTACTATTGGCATGGCTGTGATTGGCCAGTGCAGCATGTGACCCAGCCTCTATTTAAGCTGGTCATGTAGCGCCGCCCGTCACTCTGCTCTGATCAGTGTAGGGAGAGGCTGCAGCTGCAACGTTAGGGCGAGATTAGGCAGTGATTAACTCCTCCAAAAGACTTCATTCAGTGATCGATCTGCAGCTGTGGATCATTGAACTGCTGCTATTCAATTGCTCACTGTTTTTAGGCTGCCCAGAGCGTTTTTCGTTCACTTTTTTCTGGGGTGATCGGCGGCCATTTTGTGTCTTATGGTGCACCAGCACAAGCTGCCACCAAGTACATTTAACCATCAATAGTGTGGTTATTTTTTGGCTATATCCTACATCAGGGTAAAGCTGTCACACCAAGTGCATTTAACCATCAATAGTGTGGTTATTTTTTGGCCATATACTACATCAGGGGCAAGCTGAGCCTGTCACCAAGTGCATTTAACCATCAATAGTGTGGTTGTTCTTTGGCTATATCCTACATCAGGGTCAAGCTGTCACCAAGTGCATTTAACCCTCAATAGTGTGGTTATTTTTTGGCTATATCCTACATCAGGTTAAAGCTGTCACCAAGTGCATTTAACCATCAATAGTGTGGTTATTTTTTGGCCATATCCTACATCAGGGGCTTGGCTGTGCTTGCTATTTTATTGAGGGGTGAAATACAATTGCCAAAATAGCAGTACCCTAAATCTGGTGTTTCAGCTGTGGCCAGCCAATTGTAATACTGTCTGCTGTCTGGCAAAGGATATATTTTTGTTCAGGGTTGAAATACAATTCCCAACTTAGCAATTTCCTAAATTAGTGGTTTCCGCTGTATCAGGGCTACTTTAAATCTATTCATTAAAAGGGTATGTAAGATTCAAGGTGCAGATAGGGTCATTCTCAATAACTTCACACACACGCTACTGTGCATTTCCAAGTCTAATTCTGTCTGTAAACGTATACCTTTCACCCAGCGCCTAAATACTAGGCCTCAAATTTACATTCATCTAAATCTGTGGTTATTGCTGTGGCTGGTCAAGTTATTTAGTGTCCGTCAAAGCACAGTTTTTGTTCTGGGATGAAATACAATTCCCAATTTAGCAATTTCCTAATTTAGTGGTTTCTGCTGTATCAGGCCTACTTTAAATCTATTCCTAAAAGGGTATATAAGATTCAAGGTGCAGATAGGGTTATTCTCAAAAACTTCACACACACGCTACTGTGCAATTCCAAGTCTAATTCTGTGTGTAAACGTATACCTGTCACCCAGCGCCTAAATACTAGGCCTGAGGCCTCAAATTTACATTCATCCAAATCTGTCATTATTGCTGTGGCTGGTCAAGTTATTTAGTGTCCGTCAAAGCACAGTTTTTGTTCTGGGTTGAAATACAATTCCCAATTTAGCACCCAGCGCCTAAATACTAGGCCTCAAATTTATATTCAGCTAAATCTGTCGTTACTGCTGTGCCTTTATTAGTGTAATACGGTACCTAAATAGATAGCCAGATAGTGTTAGGTGTCTGTAAAAAAAGGCCTGAATTTGAATTCAATACATTGGGCCAAATAATATTTTTCTTATTTGGCCCAATGAAGCCTGATTCTCTGCTATGACATGCAGACTGATTCTCTGCTGACATGAAGCCAGATTCTCTGTTACGGGACCTCTCTCCTCTGTCTGGGTGCCTGGGCCTAAATATATGCCAATGGACTGTTGCAGTGGTGGGTGACGTGAAGCCTGATTCTCTGCTATGACATGCAGACTGATTCTCTGCTGACATGAAGCCAGATTCTCTGTTACGGGACCTCTCTCCTCTGTCTGGGTGCCTGGGCCTAAATATCTGACAATGGACTGTTCCAGTGGTGGGTGACGTGAAGCCTGATTCTCTGCTATGACATGCAGACTGATTCTCTGCTGACATGAAGCCAGATTCTCTGTTACGGGACCTCTCTCCTCTGCCTGTGTGCTGGGCCTAAATATATGCCAATGGACTATTGCAGTGGTGGGTGACGTGAAGCCTGATTCTCTGCTATGACATGCAGACTGATTCTCTGCTGACATGAAGCCAGATTGTCTGTTACGGGACCTCTCTCCTCTGTCTGGGTGCCTGGGCCTAAATATATGACAATGGACTGTTGCACTGGTGGCTGACGTGAAGCCTCATTCTCTGCTATGACATGCAAACTAATTCTCTGCTGACATGAAGCCAGATTCTCTGTTATGGGACCTCTCTCCTCTGCCTGGGTGCCGGGGCCTAAATATATGACAATGGACTGTTACAGTGGTGGCTGACGTGAAGCCGGATTCTCTGCTATGACATGCAGACTGATTCTCTGCTGACATGAAGCCAGATTCTCTGTTACGGGACCTCTCTCCTCTGCCTGGGTGCTGGGCCTAAATATATGACAATGGACTGTTACAGTGGTGGGTGACGTGAAGCCTGATTCTCTGCTATGACATGAAGACTGATTCTCTGCTATGACATGCAGACTGATTCTCTGCTGACATGAAGCCAGATTATCTGTTATGGGACCTCTCTCCTCTGCCTGGGTGCTGGGACTAAATATATGACAATGGACTGTTGCAGTGGTGGGTGACGTGAAGCCTGATTCTCTGCTATGACATGCAGACTGATTCTCTGCTGACATGAAGCAAGATTCTCTGTTACGGGACCTCTCTCCTCTGCCTGGGTGCCGGGCCTAAATATATGACAATGGACTGTTACAGTGGTGGCTGACGAGAAGCATGATTCTCTGCTATGACATGAAGACTGATTCTCTGCTGACATGAAGCAAGATTCTCTGTTACGTGACCTCTCTCCTCTGCCTGGGTGCCGGGGCCTAAATATATGACAATGGACTGTTACAGTGGTGGGTGACGTTGCTGCCTTTTGCAGCCCTCTAGCTCTTTCCTGGGCTGTTTTACAGCCTTTTTAGTGCCAAAAAGTTCGGGTCCCCATTGACTTCAATGGGGTTCGGGTTCGGGACGAAGTTCGGGTCGGGTCGGGTTCGGATCCCGAACCCGAACATTTCCGGGAAGTTCGGCCGAACTTCTCGAACCCGAACATCCAGGTGTTCGCTCAACTCTAAGTGCAAACCATGAGTGTGCACTTTACAGACGTTACATTAGCAAAAGTACTGGGAGTTCTGCTCTAAATCCTGCAGAATTGTAAATGCAGCTCTGGTGAATACAGACAGTCCTCCTTTACCTTTCCTCTTAGCTTCAGATATCCTGAGATGAAAGGGCACTATATGACCATCTTGGAAAAAATTTAAAATTAAAAAACACACCCAACAGAGTAATAAAGTTTTTTTCTTTGGTAGCCATCTCAAGCATCTCGGGCCAAAACAAAAGGTAATACAAACTAAGGTCTCATGCACACGACTGTATGTATTTAGCGGAACAGATGATGTCTTTGTGATGACTGTGTGACATCCATTTTATTGTTTTTGCGAACCTAGTGGCCTCACTGGGGAGGTGGTCTGCATTTTGCGGCCAAGAATAGAACATGTTTTACCGCTTTGTGGAACGGACATACAATACGTGGTTTCTGCATTGGTATGTCTGTTCTGCAGAAGACAGAACATGTCCTTTTCTTGGCCGCAAAATGTGAACCACCGACCCATTGAAGTGAATGGGTCCATAAAAATAGCGAATGCAACACTGACGTCATACAGACTTCATCTGTATTTTGCTGATCCGCGTTTTGCGGATTACAAAATACATATGGTCATGTGCATGAGACCTAACTCCGGATAAGTACAAGATAAATAATGTAATGTACACAGTGACTTCACCAGCAGAATAGTGAGTGCAGCTCTGGAATATAATACAGGATGTAACTTAGGATCAGTACAGGATAAGTAATGCAATGTATGTACACAGTGATTCCACCAGCAGAATAGTGAGTGCAGCTCTGGAGTATAATACAGGATGTAACTCAGGATCAGTACAGGATAAGTAATGCAATGTATGTTCACAGTGGCTGCCCCAGCAGAATAGTGAGTGCAGCTCTGGAGTATAATACAGGATGTAACTCAGGATCAGTACAGGATAAGTAATGTAATGTATGTACACAGTGATTCCACCAGCAGAATAGTGAGTGCAGCTCTGGAGTATAATACAGGATGTAACTCAGGATCAGTACAGGATAAGTAATGCAATGTATGTTCACAGTGACTGTACCAGCAGAATAGTGAGTGCAGCTCTGGAGTATAATACAGGATGTAACTCAGGATCAGTACAGGATAAGTAATGTAATATATGTACACAGTGACTGTACCAGCAGAATAGTGAGTGCAGCTCTGGAGTATAATACAGGATGTAACTCAGGATCAGTACAGGATAAGTAATGTAATGTATGTACACAGTGACTCCACCAAAAGAACAGTGAGTGCAGCTCTGGAGTATAATACAGGATGTAACTCAGGATCAGTAGAGGATAAGTAATGTAATGTATGTACACAGTGACTGCTCCAGCAGAATAGTGAGTGCAGCTCTGGAGTATAATACAGCATGTAACTCAGGATCAGTACAGGATAAGTAATGTAATGTATGTACACAGTGACTGCACCAGCAGAATAGTGAGTGCAGCTCTGGAGTATAACACAGGATGTAACTCAGGATCAGTACAGGATAAGTAATGTATGTACACAGTGACTGCACCAGCAGAATAGTGAGTGCAGCTCTGAGCTATAATAAAGAATGTAACCCAGGATCAGTACAAGAGAAATAATGTGATGCATTTGAAATGTTTTCATGTAGATTACTTCTATATTTAGCTTGCAAAATTGCGCTCAGTGGTGAATCTATATCACAGTATTTTGCAGAACAATGTCTGAAACTTTTACAGCACCAGTTCAATGATTGCATAATAGCATGTACTTACAGGTCCCTTCTTCACGAGGTCTAGATCTGGTACCACAGTGGTAAGATGAACAATTGTAAACAGAGAATTCAGCACATAGGAGAAAAATAGATTTTTATGAAGTGTAATCCTCTGGCAGCTGAGACTCCTAAAATACAGAATATAAGCCATATTTAATTAAAGTATTCCAGGGAAGGGGGGTAGTTGCTTTTACAGAAGTATAACACACAGAAGCACACTGATCTGTACTGCACACACATGCACCTAATCCACTGGAGTACTTGCAGACCCCCCTCGCTTGTTTTCATTTTGGTGCCTGTGGATGGTGAAAATTGGGCAGGTAAATTCAACTGATTGGGAAGGGAGATGGTCGTCCCCTTCTTGGCATCTCCCTGGCCACCAGAGCAGTCTCAACAGTCTGACACTTCCTGTGTTCTCCAGATTCCTTGCCAGCTTTACTGTATAGGCTTTGATATGACAAACAGAGTCATGTAATCTATAGAGAGTGGCTGAGTCTTTGGCAGCTCTGTTGTAAGGATGGAGGCCTAGCTCAGGCAGGGTAGCATCCCTATACGTCATATACACAACTCCCCTGTCACTCCCTGGGCTCAGGTTAAGGGTCTGTTCTCCACCACTGGTCTTAATGACCAGGCCCTTTAAAAGGCCTTTAGGACCAGATACTTATTCGCAATGTCATGTGATTTATTAACATCTTTGCTTTTCTATTTGCTGGGCTACCAAAATATTTTTGTGTCCTTTTTTTGGGTCACATAGGGCTGTTCAGCATAAAAATGGGTTCCCCAGGTTGTATATGGCATTTTGACACACCTTTTACACATTTTTAATACACCTTTTAATTTTTTTTTATTTGTATTTTTCTTTTATATTTTCTTTAGGGTCCATTCACACGTCCGTATGAATGGGTCCGGATCTGTTTGCAACTTTGCGGAACAGTACGGACCCATTCATTTTCAATGGGGCCGCGGAACGGAAGTGGACCCTTATTCTTGGTACATAATATGTCCACTAAGATGTCATAAAAGACTCCAGGGGACAATTACACTTAAAAAAAAAAATGTATTTGTATTTTATTTTATACTTTTCTATTCTTGGTACATAATATGTCATAAAAGACCCCAGGGGACAATTACACTTTATTTATTTTTTGCCGTCCTTTGTGTAGCGGCTGTGCTTGCTATTGCAGCTAATCCCTATTCATTTCTATGGGGCTGAGCTGCGCCTAGGCCATGTGACTGATCAATGTGGCGGTGATCGGCGGGGGTCCCAGGTGTCAGACCCCCCACCGATCAGATGACCTCATCAGTATAAAAGTCTCGGAAAACCCCTTTAGTCTATGACATTTCTTAGTCAAATGACTCCCATTCATTGGAGCTGCCATAAAGCACACACATCCCGCTGCACTGTCCATCCAGACAACACAGGAAGGAAGTGTGTGTCTCCAAAATGGCCGCCACCAGAGAGTGTTTTAGTGAATGGAAAAAATAGCTATAACATTTACAAAAGCAGAAGGAAACCATTGGGAGTCATTTATCAAACTGGTATAAAGTAGAACTGGCTTAGTTGCCCATAGCAACCAATCAGATTCCTCCTTTCATTTTGGACAGCTCCTTTGGAAAATAAAAGGTGGAATCTGATTGGCTGCCACAGGCAACTAAGCCAGTTCTACTTTACACCAAACTAGAATGTTCAATACTGATTAGATACTCATGTAGAAAGTCACAGAAAGCTAGGAATTAAAACTTAACTTTTAATCACCACATTAATAATACATCACTCCATACCTCTAAAGTGTAACAAACATTGATCATGAAGGACCAAAAGAACACAGACATATATAGATGTATGCAGAGGGGAGGGCTGGTAATGTGCGCTAGGGGGGAAAAAATCCCTAATATGTCCCTAACTAATTCCTCAACCCACAGGAACACCCTGATGGTGGGTGGCCCGTGGTCCCGTGCCTGCCCTATCTCACCCTCGCAATGCCCTAAATATTCACGACACGTTTCCCCAGTAACTGGTTCATCAGGGGAAAAAAATAGGGCAAAAAGTGAAAAGTACTAAACAAATTGGTCCAGGAAAAACTACACAGTAACTGATAATCAATCCATAAAAAGCTAACGATACAGTTAAATCTGGTTGTTAATACATAAAATATTCAAAGCATCTATTTGCACACACATCAATCAATACACGTGATCAGGCCTAAAACTAAAAAAACATTGATTGTAACAGTTCCCAATCTGATAAAAAATTGTGTAATAACCCAGTAGACCGTGTAGATGTCAAACCATAGGCCGTTAAAGGGACACTGTCACCTGGATTTTACCTACTGAGCTCATAACATCACCACATTAGTCTCCACGATTTACATTAAAATATACTAGTATTACTGCCTTGTGTCTTTTATTTGGTCTATATAATCGGTTTTATTAATATGTAAAGTACCTCAATAAGGAGCCCAAGGGGACGTCCCTCCGGCAGCTGGAGCCCAGCCGCTCCCATTACTTCGGAGCCCAGCACTGCCCCACTGCTAATTTATTTACTGCTCAGTGCCGACGTAATGTTTGTGGAGCGCCCGTTTGTGCAGCTGGCGCATGCGCAATGAGTTCGGTGAAGCCGATGCCTTCCTTTTATGGATTGCCCAAAATCCATAAAGGGGTATCCCCATTGAAAGGGAGGCCCATCGTGTCGGGGAATGAGTCATTATGGTATTTACATTGACAGAACCCTAAGCCAGTTTGTATTGTCGTTGCCGTCCTACACCAGGGACACTATGACTTCTTGAGGAAAAAAGAGACCCTACACTTTGACTCTGACTATACGTTGGCAAGTATAGATCTTGAATCTCTTTACAGTTCTATCCCGCATGCCGAGGGCCTGAGGGCCACCTCCCATTTTCTGAAAACCCGAGGTATCCAATTCAATAGCCATAATCAATTTGTTGTGGATCTTTTGGAATTCGTGTTGTCGCATAACTAATTTTTATTTGATGGTCGCTTCTACCACCAGCTCAGGGGGACCGCAATGGGAAGCCCCTGTGCGCACTCCTATGCAAATCCTGGGCTGGTGGGAGGATACCTGTGTTTTTACGGACAGTCCACTATGGTGGACAGAGAAGATAGGGTTTTGGACGCGATTTATTGATGACATTTTCCTGAAATCTTTGTGAACTGAAGGAATTTGTGAATACTTTGAATACCAACAGTATAGGCCTCTCCTTTACGTATGAACATAGTGACCATAGAATTACCTTACTTGATGTGGAAGTGACTAAACAAACCGACAGGCTGACCACTACGGTATTTCGGCCACCAATAGTCTGTTACATTGGTCTAGTTACCATCCCCCGGCGCTCAAGAAGGGCATACCTAAGGGTCAGTTCTTAAGGATGAGGCGGAATTGCTCGGACTTGGAGGGGTTCCACCACGAATCAAAAAAACTTCGGGAGGGATTCAAAGATAGGGGTTTACCCAGAATCTGTCCTACGAGGAGCATTTAAACATGCAAGGGATCAGGACTGAAATGAATTGTTAAATCCTAAAGTTAAACCGCGGGGCCAGGATGATAACATCGTTCGTATTATCTCTACCTTTGATACAGCAAATAAGGAGATTAGGAATATCCTAAACGAGTTTTGGCCCATTTTACAAATGGACCCAGATCTCATTGGTGCGATCCCTCCACAGCTGAGCATCACTTTCCGCAAAGGGCGAAGCTTGAGGAACCGTCTTGTTCACAGTCATTATTCCAGCCCCAAACAGGCGGGCACATGGCTTGACCGTAGGCCTTTAGGAATATTTAAATGCGGCAGATGTAGAGCCTGTAGCTTCAATTCCAATACCAAAACTAATACCTGTTCCACCACTGGACGTAAATATATCATCGAAGATTTGATTAACTGTAGAAGTAAGGCCTCTTTCACACTTGCGTTGTCCGGATCCGTCGTGTACTCCATTTGCCGGAATTACACGCCGGATCCGGAAAAACGCAAGTGAACTGAAAGCATTTGAAGACGGATCAGTCTTCAAAATGCACTCAGTGTTACTATGGCAGCCAGGACGCTATTAAAGTAATGGTTGCCATAGTAGTAGTGGGGAGCGGGGGAGCGGTATACTTACCGTCCGTGCGGCTCCCGGGGCGCTCCAGAATGACGTCAGAGCGCCCCATGCGCATGGATGACGTGAACCATGCGATCACGTCATCCATGCGCGTGGGGCGCCCTGACGTCACTCTGGAGCGCCCCGGGAGCCGCACGGACGGTAAGTATACTGCTCCCCCGCTCCCCGTTACACTTTACCATGGCAAACAGGACTTTAGCGTCCTGGCAGCCATGGTAACCATTCAGAAAAAGCTAAACGTTGGATCCGGTAATGCGCCGAAACGACGTTTCAATGGGCATTAATTCCGGATCCGGCCTTGCGGCAAGTGTTCAGGATTTTTGGCCGGAGCAAAAAGCGCAGGATGCTGCGGTATTTTCTCCGGCCAAAAAACGTTCCGTTCCGTTCCGGAAGACATCCTGATGCATCCTGAACGGATTTCTCTCCATTCAGAATGCATGGGGATAATCCTGATCAGGATTCTTCCGGCATAGAGCCCCGACGACGGAACTCTATGCCGGAACAGAAGAACGCAAGTGTGAAAGAGCCCTAAGGGAGTGGTATATCTGTGCCAACGCTCATGTCCAAAGGATTACATAGGGAAAACATTTAGAGAATTGCGATGAAGAGTGAGTGAACACGTTAATGATGTCATCAAAAGAAACAATACACCAGTGGCTAATCACGTGTTAGAGGTCCATGGGGGGGAAACCTGAGGTCCTCAGGTTCACTTCTCGGCATTGGAACTTGTTAAGGAATCACAGAGAAGGGGTGACTGGAATCGACGGATTCTACAAAATAAATCCGAATGGATATATCGTTTTGGATCTCAGTCTCTCTTGGTCTAAACAAAAGATTAACTTTCTCGTGCTTTTTATGATAACATCCTAATAAGTGTCTCTGGTGTGGGAGTGGTTTATGTTGGCCTATAGTTTTTCAGATTCATATTGTATGGGGCATATTATCTGGTCATTTATATCGGCGTGCGAAGCGTCATTGAGTATTGTCCTGTTGAAATAATAATCTTTTGGTAACCCTCAGCAACATTGGGTTTTCCTTAACTGTTAATCTGTAACATCCACTTCATATGTGTCTATTATTTTTCTGGTTGTTATACACTTCACGAGGCCTGATATATCATCATATGTATTTGAATCTCTGGTTTAAGGATTCCCACTTTCAATGTGTCATTTTAATGATTTGGTCAAGGTAATACCAGTGCAGTGTAGGGGACTGGGCACCCTCCACAAATATTGTCCTGTGGGTTGGGCGCATTAGCGTTTAATCACTACTGTATCTTTCGAGATGTCACGCCTATTATGCGCTCTTCCCGCTTGTGGAACGCACATTGCGTTCCATTGTTTCGACCGTAACTTTACTTCCTGGTGGAGCGCACTTGCCACTTCCACTCACCGGATGTCCGGGATTGGAGCTGCACGTGTATCAGGCGTGCGCTCCATTCCCCAGATGTTCCACAACCCCTTGAAAATAGGAAAATGTGCCAATTTTTTTTTTTTAATGTTCATAAATTTTCACTTTTTTAATAAAGATACGCATATTTTATCGGTAGAATTTTACCACCTAAGTAAAGTACAATATGTGACGAGAAAACAATGTCAGAATTACTTTGATGTGCAAAACCGTTACAAAGTTATTCTAGGCTAAAATGACACATGTGACAGATTTCCAAAATTTGGCTTGGTCATTAAGGCCCAAACAGGCTTGGTCACTAAGGGGTTAATGTATTAACAACCAGATTTAACTGTATGGTTAGCTTTTTATGGTTTGATTATCAGTTTGTTACTGTGGACCAATTTGTTTAGTACTTTTCATATCTTGCCCTATTTTGTCCCCTGATGAACCAGTTACTGGGGAAATGCGTCGGGAATATTTAGGGCATTGCGAGGGTGAGATAGGGCAGGCACGGGACCACGGGCCACCCACCATCAGGGCGTTCCTGTGGGTTGAGGCATTAGTTAAGGACATATTAGGGATTTTTTCCCCCCTAGCGCACATTACCCGCCCTCCCCTCTGCATACATCTATATATGTCTGTGTTCTTTTGGTCCATTATGATCAATGTTTGTTCTACTTTACCCCAGTCTGATAAATGCGCCCCATTATTTCTCTCCTATAGACTTCTAATCAATGACATACAGTACATACCACTGACATTCCCTTTAAATCTATGAAAAATGTATTTCTAGCCTCGACATATGAAATTACCTTTGTGTTTTGTGGATTGCGCTCGATAAAGGCACAACTAGCGATTTCCATTACCTGGCGAGCGGGTGTGACCTCTACGCATACATCAAGATGCTGAACCTCACATTCTCCATTAATGTAGAGCTCAGAAATTCAGAAGCGAAAAATTAGAGTCAGAGCGCTGCATGCAGGGGGCACTTACTTGAAATAGAAGAAAATTCCAAGGGAAATTAGCAAGGAGATGATGGACAAGGTATGTCCCACTATGGCCATATAGTACAGGATATAGGCGTTCTAGGAGGAGAAATAGAGATCATGAGGGGGCTAAGCAAATACAGTAACGTATTTCATAAAGCAAGTCAATCCCTTGAGAATACGGGATATGTACAGCAATCAGTAATTTATGCATGCTGAGACTCCACCAGCAGAATAGTGAGTGCAGCTCTGGAGTATAATACAGGATTTAACTCAGGATAAGTAATGTAATGTATGTACACAGTGACTGCACCAGCAGAATAGTGAGTGCAGCTCTGGAGTATAATACAGGATGTAACTCAGGATCAGTACAGGATAAGTAATGTATGTACATAGTGACTCCACCAGCAGAATAGTGAGTGCAGCTCTGGAGTATAATACAGGATGTAACTCAGGATCAGTACAGGATAAGTAATGTAATGTATGTACACAGTGACTGCACCAGCAGAATAGTGAGTGCAGCTCTGGAGTATAATACAGGATGTAACTCAGGATCAGTACAGGATAAGTAATGTAATGTATGTTCACAGTGACTCCACCAGCAGAATAGTGAGTGCAGCTGTGGGGTATAATACAGGATGTAACTCAGGATCAGTACAGGATAAGTAATGTAATGTATGTACACAGTGACTGCACCAGCAGAATAGTGAGTGCAGCTCTGGAGTATAATACAGGATGTAACTCAGGATAAGTAATGTAATGTATGTACACAGTGACTCCACCAGCAGAATAGTGAGTGCAGCTCTGGAGTATAATACAGGGTGTAACTCAGGATCAGTACAGGATAAGTAATGTATGTACATAGTGACTGCACCAGCAGAATAGTGAGTGCAGCTCTGGAGTATAATACAGGATGTAACTCAGGATCAGTACAGGATAAGTAATGTAATGTATATACATAGTGACTCCACCAGCAGAATAGTGAGTGCAGCTCTGGAGTATAATACAGGATGTAACTCAGGATCAGTACAGGATAAGTAATGTATGTACACAGTGACTCCACCAGCAGAATAGCGAGTGCAGCTCTGGAGTATAATACAGGATGTAACTCAGGATCAGTACAGGATAAGTAATGTAATGTATGTACACAGTGACTGCACCATCAGAATAGTGAGTGCAGCTCTGGAGTATAATACAGGATGTAACTCAGGATAAGTAATGTAATGTATGTACACAGTGAATCCACCAGCAGAATAGTGAGTGCAGCTCTGGAGTATAATACAGGATGTAACTCAGGATCAGTACAGGATAAGTATTGTAAAGTGTGTACACAGTGACTGCACCAGCAGAATAGTGAGTGCAGCTCTGGAGTATAATACAGGGTGTAACTCAGGATCAGTACAGGATAAGTAATGTATGTACATAGTGACTGCACCAGCAGAATAGTGAGTGCAGCTCTGGAGTATAATACAGGATGTAACTCAGGATCAGTACAGGATAAGTAATGTAATGTATATACATAGTGACTCCACCAGCAGAATAGTGAGTGCAGCTCTGGAGTATAATACAGGATGTAACTCAGGATCAGTACAGGATAAGTAATGTAATGTATATACATAGTGACTCCACCAGCAGAATAGTGAGTGCAGCTCTGGAGTATAATACAGGATGTAACTCAGGATCAGTACAGGATAAGTAAAGTAACGTATGTACACAGTGACTCCACCAGCAGAATAGTGAGTGCAGCTCTGGAGTATAATACAGGATGTAACTCAGGATCAGTGCAGGATAAGTAAAGTAATGTATGTACACAGTGACCCCAAAACTTTAAAGACATATTTAAAAAAAATCTGCACACATTTTTGGACCAATAGAACTGGGGAAAAAAATAAAATAAAATATTGCTGAAAGGTTAATTCACTGTAATATTCCTGTTTTTTTCTTATATTGCTCTGTTGGCTTTTTTTGTATAATGTTTCATTATTTTGGTCTATGGATAATATATGCTAATTTGGGCCAGTCTGACGTCACCTACAAGGCCACCCTCCTCGGAGACAATTTCCCGCACGGCTCTAACACATTTAATACATTTAATTAGCCGGTAATATGCCTGTACATTATTACATTGCTCGTCATATCTATCAGGCTCGTGGAAAGTGCATTTAGATGTGCGGGGAGCTTCGCATCAGCAGGTGCTAAATGGATCCTGTGAATGTTATGGGTCATTATGCAGAACTATTCATGTTCTCCCCCAGATGGAAGCGTTCCTCTGCACTAATGATAGAGAAATTAGTATTTAGTTGTTTTTTTCCCCCCTATATTTGATATTATAGAAATATGCACAATTAAATTTAACTGCAGGAAAAGATTCCTCCAGTCTGCCCGAAGACATCATTTGTACAGACATTTGCTTTTCTTTTTTATTTCTTTATATTATTATTTAGTTATTATTAGTTTTTTTCCCTAGAGTGACATATTGATAACCTATCCTCAGGACTGGTTATCAATGACAGATCGTTGGGGGCCCGACTCCCAGCACCCCCGGCGATCAGCTGTTTGCAGAGGCTGCAGTGCTCCGGTGAGCAAACCTCAGCAGACTGACTGGACCTTATTGCTCAGGCCCACAGTGGTGTAGGACGGACCCTAAAAAGATGGTGGCACACTGGCAATGGCTGGATTAGGGGCACTTAATGTGGGCTGGCCCTTTACCAGGCCAGGGTTAGGCGCATGCTCATGACTTGGCAGCAGCTGAGTACGCACTGGTAAGCCGACGTGTCATCATAGGGTGCCGACATTGGACATCTTTGCATTGTGACAAGCAGAATAAAAACAACCAGTTGTCACTTTATTTCCATGTTTACAGGAACTGTTTAAGGAAATTTGTTATAGAATTGTTGTTTTATGAGGAATACTAGCATCTACCTGAACAGACAGGTCCACAGAGCTGACAAGATCTTTCTAAGATGTCACCCAGCTTTCAAAAACTGCCAATCTGCATGGTTTTGCTTCGCTGCATCTGTATGGGGTATCTGCAAATTGTTTTATTGTTTTGTATTGTTAAGTATTTTATGTTTTGGTCGCACATCCCAGTAGGAAATATGGAAGGCAAAATGTTGGCAGGAACAGGGCTAAGCATCCCCTCATGGTAGGAGTGGGTTGGTCCTGCTAACTGCCAAGAGGGGAGAACAGCAAGAGAAGAGAGAGGAAGCACACGGCAGAGCTCCATCTCCTTATAGAGATTCTCCAGAGAGAACAACTTGATTTTGTCCTCAAGAAAACATTTGAAAGACAGGACAGCAGAGTGAAAAACAGCTAAAACCTGCATTTCAGACCCTGCTACAAGGTGAGGGACTACGACTCAGACACCCATCACTCAAAACCAGAGACAAAGACCAATGTAAAGTTCAAGTTTTAACCTGACAGTGGACACTTATACCCACAAGTGCTAAGTTGCAGTCATCCAACCTGCCACCATACCTTCTTTACTTGCAGGGGTGCATCTAGCCTTTCTGCTGCCTGAGGCGAAAATTTAAACCCCCATGCCAAATTCTCAACCTAACCTCTTCCCTCCTAACATTATATACAGCACTATAAAAACATACAGGGTAATACAGCGCCACATACCTCTTACATCCAGTGATTTCTCCTCTGATGTAGATATTCTCTTTCCTTATCTTCTCCTTTCAGACCAGACCACCATGATGATTTCTTTCAGCCGTGTCTCAACTCTGCAGAGTCTGACATACAGTAACAAAGTGTTGTGGAATCGCACTCACCAGATCTCGTGGTCACCCGGAATGCAGCAGCCTACCTGGAGTCCAAGATCCATCAGGGCTCCTATGTTGCAAGTCCCATAAAAGAAGATGGAGGCAGCATGTCCGGTACAAAAAGATCCCTTTATTGGGAGCCGCTCAGGTGAACAAACGTGCAGAGGGTCGTGACGTTTCGGCTGACTCACAGCCTTTATCAAACACCTCATGCCGAAACGTCACGACCCTCTGCACGTTTGTTCACCTGAGCGGCTCCCAATAAAGGGATCTTTTTGTACCGGACATGCTGCCTCCATCTTCTTTTATGAGTCTGACATACAGACATCTCAGTTTCCTACTTTTCCATCATCCTTCCATCTTCTGAACACCCTATCGTGTCATCCACCACTACTGTGCCACCAGTACACAAAAAAATGCCCAAATAATGTGTGCCATGATAAAAAATACCTCCTTTGTGCTCCCAGTAGAACCAATGTCCCCATAGTGCCCCCATAACTTGTGCCAATGCCCCTACTGTGTGCCAGTACATAAAAAAAAACATCTTAGTGGACCCAGTATAGCCAATGTCCCCATAATGTCCCCATAACGTGGGCCAATGCCGCCTTGTGTGTGCCAGTACAAAAGTACCCCCTCTTAGTGCCTCCAGTAGAGATAATGTCCCCATAGTGCCCCTACAATGTGTGCCAGTATAAAATACTCCTATATAGCGCCCCCAGTAGATGCCCCCATAGTGCTCCTCTGCCCCCTTCCCCATAGTGCCCCCACGATCTATGCCAGAATAAAATTCCCCTATATAGTGCACCCATAATCTGTGCCTGAATACAATTCCCCTATATAGTGCCCCCATAGTCTGTGCCAGAATAAAATTCCCCTATATAGTGCCCCCATAATCTGTGCCTGAATACAATTCCCCTATATAGTGCCCCCATAGTCTGTTCCAGAATAAAATTCCCCTATATAGTTGCCCCATAATCTGTACCAGAATAAAATTCTCGTATATAGTGCCCCCATAATCTGTAGCAGAATAAAATTCTCCCATATAGTGCCCCGATAGTGCCCCCCATAATCTGTACCAGAATAAAAATTCTGCTATATAGTGCCCCCATAGTCTGTGACAGAATAAAGTTCTCTTATATTGTCCCCCATAATGCTCCCTTCTCCTTTCCTCCATTTGACAAAACTATAGAGTGTCAAATAAAAAAAATAACACTACACATACTTACCTACCTCCATGGCACTTTCAGCGATGCAATGCAAGCCTCTTCCGGCCTGTGTCCCGTGCTGTATGTGGCCCGGCTCAGGCAGCGTGATGATAATGGCGTCATTGCGCAGGCCTAAAGCCTATCAGAAGGAGGGAGGGAGACGCTGCAGCCTACAGGACAGAGATGCCGCTGAATATACAGAGATGAGCTCTTCCACAATGGAAGCGCTAATCTCTCACTGCCCCGCCGCCACCCCCCCCACTTATCTCCAGGGCCGCGCTGCCTGAGGCGATCGCCTCACCTCGCCTTATTGGCGGTGCGGCCCTGTTTCTGGCCTCATTCTTTAAACTACTTTAAACTACTGTAAACTACTCCAATCAGATAGCATTACAGTGTGACAATCTGAACGGTAACACCCATTTCTCACTTCAGTTTCAGGAGGAATAACAGAGGAACATCGTGCTTTATTGAAAGGCGCTCCAGAATTGTTATGTTATGAGGATTCCAAGTGTTTACTTGAACACATATGTCAGCTGAGCTTTTTCAGGCAGAATTACCATTCAGGAGACTGAGTAAGCTAGGTCGGGTTGCTGGAATGGAAGCTGTACCACGTTTTTAAAAGCTATAAAATCAAATGCTGTTGACCGATACTATGCTCCAAAACAAACAATAAGAAGAAAATCCAGTGTTTGGAGAGCCTAAGTCAATAAGAAGGAACATCTGGCTTCAGAATGCAAATCCTGCCCTGAAACGCGTCGTTACCACATTAACTAAGACTCCTCGAGAAGCTGAGAAACAATTAGGTTTCAGGATCTTAAAAATGTTACAGGAGGAAAAAGGAACAGAAGCCTCAAGAACTGACTCCTAGCACAAGAAGAGGTCTTTGTCTTTAGTCCTCAGGCAGTGATTTCTTGCAGCATTTTGCAGGGTTGGACTTGGCTCTGAGAATATTTAGAGTTATCAGGGATGGGGCTCGAGTCATAATAACAGTCAACGCCACGGCGGGATATGATCAGGAGACCACACGGGAGACCCTGCAGGGTACAATCAATGGGGTACTGCTAGTAAAGACCATTAAATGGGTATTCCAGTGATATAACAGGAAATCATACAGTTTTCTAATATACATGTATTAAAAATTCCACATACATACCTTTCTTATCGGGCAGTTGACCCCTATATGCAGTAAAATGGTATAGCCCATGTATCAGTCCCATGTAATGTGTTCATGGCCTAACTGAAACATGGAATCAGTCATGTGACTCTCTTTACCTCATATAATCCCTGAAATTCAGTAAGCAGCAGTGTTACATGACATATATGTGCTGGGTCAGCACACAAGACATATCCATGTGATTAGTAACTAGGACTAGTGGTGGAATAGTGATTTCTTTTGTGGTTATTACAGTAACTAAGTCACTTCTGTGTATTAACATGGCTGCCTGTCTTTAGGTGATATTGTAAAATGGCCGCCTATCTCTAGGTGATATTGTAAAATGGCCGCCTGTCTCTAGGTGATATTGTAAAATGGCCGTCTGTCTCTAGGTGATATTGTAAAATGGCCGCCTGTCTCTAGGTGATATTGTAAAATGGCTGCCTGTCTCTAGGCGATGTTGTCATGTCGTTAAATAAAATTTACTGTTAAAAAAAAATCAAACACAACACATACAGATCTGCTTCTAGACGGAGACTGACAGACATGCTGTTAAGCTGCTGCAGGTAGCAATACTGTATGTATGGTATATGTTCTCCTCCTCTATACATTACTATTCCCCTGTTGGGCAGATAACTGAAAGCCAGGTCACATGACTGACGCCATGTTTAGTCCTATCCAGCTCTTCCATGGATGCACTTTACAGGATGGGCCGTACCATTTTATTTTTTTCCTTGGGAGAGACTACTCTACTATGGAAATAATAAATACATTTTAAATAGACGTACTGTATATTAGAAAATTGTTCATCGTCCCATTCTCTACATAAATGTAATCATTAAAACTGGAATACCTCTTTAAAGGGGCCAAAACGAAAGAAGGTCTACTGGAATAACATGGAAACTTCTGAAGACCTACAGCAGATTGAGGGTCACAAAAATGGGGCAGCAATTTTCTTTTTCCTTTTTCCTTTTTAATAGTACCCCCATATTATTGTTGGCACCCCAATAAGTCCCCATAACATTGACAGAAAGAGGACCCCCAATAGCAATGCCAGTTACAAGACCCACTAATAGTGCACATACCCACTGAGAGTGACAGGACTCCCATGCCAGTGACAGCCACAACACCCGCATAACAGTGACAGCCGCAAGACCCCCATATTCGTGACTGTTATAGAAACCCCTCATAAAAGTGGCAGCCACAGGACCTCCAAACAATTGACAGGCAGAAAACCCCCATATCAGTGACGGGTACAAAACCACTGCATCGCTGTTTGCCACAGATACCCCCATTCACAGTGACAGCCAGAGGTATCCCAAGACAATGGCAAGACCTCCACAAACGTAAGAGCAATAGGACTCCCAATAACGACCACAGCCACAACACCTCCATAAAAGTAAGAGCCATAGGTCCTCAATAACGACCACAGCCACAAGACCTTCATAACCCTGAAAGTCACAACAGGCTCCCCAAAAACCATGACAGATGAAGGATTCCCAATTGGAGTCACAGCTATGGAACCATCAGTGACCTCCATAACCATAAGAGCCACAGGATCCACAATAACAGTGACACCCACTTCCCTCCCACATTGTAGGAGCCCCAGGGCCCTCAATAACAGAGGAAGACCACTACGACACAATCCCCAAATAAACTGGCAGACACTCAGTAACACCCACAAATATACACCCCCCAATAACAGTGGCTGCTACACCTCCATAACCATAACAGCCAAAGGAACCGCAATAACAGTGACATCCACATGATCCCCCCCCATATCCGTGCACCCCCGGGACCCCCAATGAGAGTGACAGCCACAAGAACTTCATAACCAGGAAAAGCATAACGGGATCCCCAAAATCAGTGACAGACACAGACCCTAATAAGAGTGACAGCAATATAATCTTCATACCTAGAGGAAAAGCAGTAACAGTGCCAGCTACAGGGCCTCCATAACCATGAAAGCCACAACAGGACTCCAAAAACAGTAACATATACAGGGCTCCCAATAACACCTATGGGTACAGAACCCCCAATAACCGTGACAGGCAAAGGACTTCCTTGACATCTACGTGAGCTCCGTAAATGTAACAGGCACAGGACCCCCAATATCAGTGACAGGGCCAATCACAATTAGAGCCACTGGACCTCCATAGCTATAAAAGTCACAAAACCCCAATATCAGTAACTTCCACGGATACCCCCAATAATAGTGAAATCCAAAGAACCCAAAATAACAGTGACAGCCACAGCCGCTCCTCCCCCCAAAGAGAGCGGCACAACCCCCTCCCTCCATATTGACAGCTACATGCACTGCAATAAGTGACCCGTACCCCTGCCATCTGCTTACCTTCAGCTTCTCCTTGGTAAAGCTGATGCACATGGAGTAGTTGGACCAGGTCCTGTTGCTTTCGGGATGTTGGAACCAGTTTCCCTTCTCGTCACAATATTTTGAAGCTTTTTCTGTTAAATAAAGAAATCATTTGAGTCAGGGGCAGAGCTGGAACCTAAAGCTTCATGGCAAAATCGGTGCACCCCAACTATCATTTAGAGCACTGGTCTTGCAGTACCCTAGTATTGGGAGGTATCTGCAAATGCTTGGTTTGTACACCAGCAGGTGAGGTATGGTTGGTATCAGGAATGGGTCTAACCATCCAATTCCTCCCATCTTGGTAGGAGTGGAATGGTCCTACTTCCTGCTAGGGGAGGGAAGTGTTAGTTAGGACAGTGAGGAGTGAGGAAGCATGTCCTATTGCTCCTGCTTCAAGGGCCTTAGGGACCAGAGAACCAACTCATGAGTGAGACACAGACAGACTGCAAAGCAAAATTACAGATATCTGCAAAGCTACAGTGTTACAGTCAGCAGAGTAACAAACAATCACAGCTATATAGAGCCTGCTGCAGGTGAGGGACTACAACTCAGACACCCATCACCTGCATTACACCGTGAGCATCTACGGCCACAAGTGCCAGCTTTTCCAGCTTTTAGCCAGATGTTCAGGACTGAGGCATCAGCTAGATATGGTACCATACCAGAAGTGCCTTCATCTTTCACTTTGCCAGCCACCAAAGCTCAACTTGTGGACAGAAACTGCACTGTATACAACTCCTATTTTGCACTTAGTAAATAGAGACTTTATACTTTTACTTCTGGCTTGATTCCTTACACTACCTTTTCACTGCATGGTCCCTAGGGAGCAATGGCCTGAAGGAGTAAACTGTGACACGTCATCTAATCGGGGCCACAACACTCTCACCCTCTGGGGCTTGCTGCAGTCTCAAGTGAAACACAGGGCAATTTGGGCCCCATCTCCAGGGTCCTGATATGACTACAACTGCTGCACCTCCTATATTTATATCCCTGCAGTAGCAACATTTTCCTTTGGTCCATATTTGTGGGTATCATGAAGGGGGGGGGGGGGTTGTTGAGGGTGCAAAATAAGGTGCACTTGTACAATTCAAAGGTGTGAAATTAAACAAACAGCAGCTTTCGTCTAGAAACAGCACCACACCTGTCCATACACTTTGTGTGCTATTGGAACTCATCCCCATTCACTTCAAATAGAATGAAGCTGCAATTCCAGATACAACCTGTGGAAAGGAGAGGCACTATTCTTGAAAAAATGAAATAAATCAGCCATGGTTTTCAAATTCTGGACAAGATTTTCTAATATTCTAGGCACGAACGTCACAATTATTACTGTAATAAATCATTGCATATTTTTAAAAGCCATAAAAATCCTATTCGTGATAAATGTCGTTTTAATAGCTGAGGATTTGCATTAATAATGAACATTGCTACTTCAGATGAAGCAAGGTCGCAACATTGCGTTAAATCTTCAGTAGGAGAATCATATTTATCATACTCGTATGTTGCAGTACATTTTATGGTAATGGGGTGGCTCGCTAATGTTCCATTTCTAGCAGCGCGAGCCCATCCTCGTACGTGTACCTTCACAATGCATTAAAAGGGAGAAATGAAACATCTTTGCAAATAGTCTTCATTAAAAATGACTTACCGATTTGGATGTACAGCTCCTATAGGCCTATGCATCTCCATGGTAACAGACTACCAAAGGTGGATTGGCCATAGACCTTACAGGGAAATTTCCCGGTGGGCCGATGCCCAGGGGGCTGCCCAAGCCCCCATCATTGCCGCTGGCTGGGTACATAATAAGCTATCCTGAATTCAACTATGGCCCACATCTCACGTCCTAAGCACCATCCTCCATTTCTTAACTAGAAGAGGAGGAGAGAAATTGGCCTCTATTGATGGTCAACTCAGAGAAGCAGCTTTTGGGGCAATATATTGTGCTCCACTGTGGTATGTGGTATTTTGCGCTATAGTATTACTGACCCCCCTCTTTTGTTGCCCTGTCTCCTGTCAATTGAGACCCTTCTTCAATATTGTGCCACTTTTAGATATTTTTTTCCAGGGCCACATTAGGTTCCCAATCCGCCCCTGCAGACTGCAAACCAACCCTGTGTAGTCTGATCCTACCATCATTATCCATTTTACCTGTCCCCCTACTTCTTCTTAAAATACATTTGGTAGGTTATCCAGAAGTATATGGAAGACAAAAGGAAGTACAGTAAGAAAGCAAGATCTGACTGCATAGTGTATGTTTGTAGTCTGTTACCATGGTGATGTGTAAGATGGAGAAACAGCCACTGATTCTTGAATGCTGTTTCTGAAACTGTCATTTGGCATTTTGGGCACTAGAGGCCACTGTTTTGCAGCTGCAGCCAGCACACTCTGGGATTTGAATATGCAAAACAGATGATGACTCATGCTGATGACTCATGCTGCAGTGTGCCAGACAGAGCAGGGAATGGTGACATGAGGAGACATGCTTGTGCAGAGGCTGAATACAGGATTCAGTGCCATCCTCAGGCCTGTGGGACTTGGAGCGGTCAAAGTGACTGTCATAAGTGACTGATGCCTGTCAGCAATGCAGATGTTGTCAAGGGAGAGAGGATCGGTTCCCGGAAGGTCAGTTGGACCGTGGAACGTGGTTACAGACCCTGTGAGGCCTCATGGTGGATGAAGGACTTGCGAGTTGGTGTAAGTCGCCATCGGATAAGGACCAGGCCAGGGTCAACGATCCAGAAGGCTTCCCAGAGAGAAAGAGAGAGAGGATAGGGTCCCGGAAGGCTGGAAGAGCCGTGGAACGGTTGGAGCTACCATGAGAGGTGGAGTTGCTCAGCTTGTATAAGAAGTAGTCTGCCATTTTGTGAGCTTAATGAGAGAACCGTGTGGATCTGGATTCTGTTCGCAGGAATGAGTATCGGCGTCAGGAAGCTGATTGGAACAGAGTACAGGTTATGCAGAGTCACATGTTGTGGCAGGGACTTGCTGTCGGTTTGGAGCAACCAGTAAACACAGGACATACCCAGGTCAGTGACTTAGTGGTTATTGACTTGTAGGCTCTGCCGTTTGCGCCATCGGTCAGGTCCGTTACCTTGTGGCACAGTATCAACTTGTGGGCTCTGCTGTGTATGCCGCCTTGGGTACGGTTGTTCTGTTGGGCTGGTACCGTGACTCGGAGCCTGGGGTATAGGGTATTCTGGACACTCCATTGTTGCTACACTACAAGGCCACTCCAGCGTCTAGGCTTAGAGTATTCAGGGCACGTGAACAGTGTCAGTTGGGGGGTAAGATAAGGGAATGTGACATTTTGTTGTTCATTGTATTTGATATATATGTGTGTGTGTGATATATATACTCTCTGTAACTACTGTTGAAATTACTGTTAATACTACTGTTATAGTTCAGTAAAGTTTCTGTTTTTGCATCAGGAGCTGGTGTCCGTGTCGCTTTCCTTATTCCATGACTCCGCTGTATCCTGGGGGTCCCTCCCCTGTTCACGGTCTTACAGATGTATAGATCTTCATGGCAGGGATAGACACAACGCGATCAGTAATTTTACATGAAGATTGTCAGCCGAAGACCATTTTAACCTCAACGGAGAAAAAAAAAATGTCGCAAAGGTGAAGCATTGTGAGGCTGAGCACTCCGGTGCTGTTCCTGCACGCGATTGTCCAGTAGTGGTCACATGAATACAGATTGCACCTGACACTTCCAATCTGGAGGGGACTAAAAGCGTTAGAGATGGAAAGCATGGCGCTGGAAATGGTACGCTCTGACAAGGTGTTTTTTTTTAATATAGTTATTGGGGCCGGATGGGAATGCTGTGGCTTCCGGCAATGCCGGATCCAGAGTGATCCGACAGGCTGTTCCATACTTACCAGTGTTTGAAAAAAAGGGGTGATTTGAATGTTTAATATCTTTTGTGTATTTAAAAAAAAAAAATTCTACTGTAATTGTTAGTCTCCCTAAGGGACTGGAGCGTGTGATCCTATGTACGATAGACTGCAACAGAATACTAATGCAGCCTGGTGGATATTTACTGGATGCCTGTAAAGCTCTGCCACCAGCACGGCTTAACAGGCAGCTTACTATAACAGGCCTGAGAGCCTTCACAAAGCCCCAGGCTCTCATAGCATTGGATTGGAGGACAGAGGCCTCCATATCCTCTGCCTAACCAATCAGATGCCACGATTGCTATTGACTGTGGCACCTGAGCAGTTAAGTGACCAAGATCGGCATTATCTCCAACCTTGATCATTGTGTCCAATAGCACCTGCCGCTGCGGACGCAGCTGATGAGCCCACTCTATACAATCCCTGCACGCAAATGCCGTACATGTACTGCAGTTTGCATAAAGGGGTTAAAGGGGATGTGTCATGAAGCATATTCTACATTTTTTCAAACCAGCACCTGGGTCTGAATGCTTTTCTAATTGCATGTAATTAAAAATTTAATCTAGCCGCTGAGTTATTCAATAAGATGTATCTGTATAGCGCCACCTTCTGTTTGTTCTTTGCCTTATTTTTTGTCCACCTCACTGTGGTGGTCGAACGTGTTCAGTTTAAATCGTCAACTGCCACCAGCCATATTTTCGGTTAGAAGCTGTGGCAGTTACAGGCTGCCAGGCTGAAAATAATCTAGTAGACCAATTGGAGCCGTTAATGGGGATATCCTCGGACCCATGTGAGTTACAGGGCTGGTTCTAGCTTTGTTAGAAAGGTATTGTCATGTCACTATATGGTGTCTAATTTTCATTTTTTTTACATCAATCATGGGATAACCCCTTTAATATTAAAACAACAGAATGCAATGCTGGTCCCGTAACAAACAAATTCTATAATTTACGAGCATCTGATGGACCACCTTGAGGAACGTCACCGTTCTCGTCTCTTAATAGACCTATGAGCTTCCATTTAAAGTACACAACAGTCTCCAAGTTTACTGATGGGAAAGTCTTGTTTTATATCAGAGAGGGTTTTATTTTCTGCCTCATTTTTCATAGAAATCATCTTTACGAATAACATTTCCCTTCACCCCTGGATATAATTAAAACATTGATAGGTTCTGCAGCTCCCTCACATACAGCGTTGCTGGCCGGCTATGCGAGGCTAATATATTATGACTGTGTCGATGGTATTTTTTTTCTGCCTGTAGCTTCTAAGGGAGCTCAATCATGCAGGGTCTATGCATTCATTTGGTATCTCCTCCGAACAGAAGAGGAGATCAAATTAACGGGAAAGTCTTAGACGGGGTTGAGCTTGAGTAATCGGTTCCAGTGGCAGTAATTGAGATAAACATTAATACTTCTGTAGATATTTCTTCAGATGGGTGGAAAATAAGATACAAGCTGCGAGGAATAAGTGAATTCATTGATTTAGCAGGAAACTAAAGGCTGAAGTTATAGTCAAAACGTCGCCTTCACTCGAATGCACAGAGCTCCGTCCTATTAATTTACCACAGGCCCAGCTCTTTTATATTTAAATATGATATGGAAATGAGTGAGAAGAGTGGAATTGTAATACAAAAAGGGTTTGTCCTCAGCTCAGGGTTAATCGGCAGCCCCCAACATGATCTGGACTAGAAGTGATAGATTTTCTTGAAATTCTTTCGGGTTCAGTTCTAACAAATTGGTCAAAAAATTCTATTCGGGTCCAAATCGATTCTACCCGAATCGAAATGCTCTAATTGCCCTGAAAGTTAAGCACTTTAGACACTTTGCTATCACCCCCATTTCCCTTTAAGCTTTTGACATCTATAGCTATGAGTAAACGTATGGTTGACGGTGTTAAAAACACACCACTCCTCATATTTACTATGCTTTTTGTTTTAAACAACATTTTTTTTTTTATTACCCACAAGGCACAAAAAATGCTGAAAGTGCTCCTCGTTCACGTCTAGGCATCTTTGGGCATGTCCGCTTGCAGCTCTTCAACAGTGATACTGCAGAAGAAAAAATTTGATGCTATTTCCAACAAGATGGGGCAATATGCCACACCTCACGCAACTCACTGGCAAGGGTTCATGAACTGTTAGCAAGGGTTTATGACTAGAGTTGAGCGAACACCTGGATGTTCGGGTTCGAGAAGTTCGGCCGAACATCCCGGAAATGTTCGGGTTCGGGATCCGAACCCGATCCGAACTTCGTCCCGAACCCGAACCCCATTGAAGTCAATGGGGACCCGAACTTTTCGGCACTAAAAAGGCTGTAAAACAGCCCAGGAAAGAGCTAGAGGGCTGCAAAAGGCAGCAACATGTAGGTAAATCCCCTGCAAACAAATGTGGATAGGGAAATGAATTAAAATTAAAATTAAATAAATAAAAATTAACCAAAATCAATTGGAGAGAGGTTCCATAGCAGAGAATCTGGCTTCCCGTCACCCACCACTGGAACAGTCCATTCTCAGATATTTAGGCCCCGGCACCCAGGCAGAGGAGAGAGGTCCCGTAACAGAGAATCTGTCTTCATGTCAGCAGAGAATTAGTCTGCATGTCATAGCAGAGAATGAGGCTTCACGTCAGCCACCACTGCAACAGTCCATTGGCATATGTTTAGGCCCAGCACACACACAGGCAGAGGAGAGAGGTCCCGTAACAGAGAATCTGGCTTCATGTCAGCAGAGAATCAGTCTGCATGTCATAGCAGAGAATCAGGCTTCACATCAGCCACCACTGCAACAGTCCATTGGCATATATTTAGGCCCAGCACACACACAGGCAGAGGAGAGAGGTCCCGTAACAGAGAATCTGGCTTCATGTCAGCAGAGAATCAGTCTGCATGTCATAGCAGAGAATGAGGCTTCACGTCAGCCACCACTGCAACAGTCCATTGGCATATATTTAGGCCCAGCACACACACAGGCAGAGGAGAGAGGTCCCGTAACAGAGGATCTGGCTTCATGTCAGCAGAGAATCAGTCTGCATGTCATAGCAGAGAATCAGGCTTCACGTCAGCCACCACTGCAACAGTCCATTGTCATAAATTTAGGCCCAGCACCCAGGCAGAGGAGAGAGGTCCCGTAACAGACAATCTGGCTTCATGTCAGCAGAGAATTAGTCTGCATGTCATAGCAGAGAATCAGGCTTCATGTCAGCCACCACTGCAACAGTCCATTGGCATATATTTAGGCCTAGCACACAGGCAGAGGAGAGGTTCATTCAACTTTGGGTAGCCTCGCAATATAATGGTAAAATGAAAATAAAAATAGGATTGAATGAGGAAGTGCCCTGGAGTCCAATAATATATGGTTATGGGGAGGTAGTTAATGTCTAATCTGGACAAGGGACGGACAGGTCCTGTGGGATCCATGCCTGGTTCATTTTTATGAACGTCAGCTTGTCCACATTGGCTGTAGACAGGCGGCTGCGTTTGTCTGTAATGACGCCCCCTGCCGTGCTGAATACACGTTCAGACAAAACGCTGGCTGCCGGGCAGGCCAGCACCTCCAAGGCATAAAAGGCTAGCTCTGGCCACGTGGACAATTTAGAGACCCAGAAGTTGAATGGGGCCGAACCATCAGTCAGTACGTGGAGGGGTGTGCACACGTACTGTTCCACCATGTTAGTGAAATGTTGCCTCCTGCTAACACGTTGCGTATCAGGTGGTGGTGCAGTTAGCTGTGGCGTGTTGACAAAAGTTTTCCACATCTCTGCCATGCTAACCCTGCCCTCAGAGGAGCTGGCCGTGACACAGCTGCCTTGGCGACCTCTTGCTCCGCCTCTGCCTTGGCCTTGGGCTTCCACTTGTTCCCCTGTGACATTTGGGAATGCTCTCAGTAGCGCGTCTACCAACGTGCGCTTGTACTCGCGCATCTTCCTATCACGCTCCAGTGCAGGAAGTAAGGTGGGCACATTGTCTTTGTAGCGTGGATCCAGCAGGGTGGCAACCCAGTAGTCCGCACAGGTTAAAATGTGGGCAACTCTGCTGTCGTTGCGCAGGCACTGCAGCATGTAGTCGCTCATGTGTGCCAGGCTGCCCAGGGGTAAGGACAAGCTGTCCTCTGTGGGAGGCGTATCGTCATCGTCCTGCCTTTCCCCCCAGCCACGCACCAGTGATGGACCCGAGCTGCGTTGGGTGCCACCCCGCTGTGACCATGCTTCATCCTCATCCTCCTCCACCTCCTCCTCATCCTCGTCCTCCTCGTCCTCCAGTAGTGGGCCCTGGCTGGCCACATTTGTACCTGGCCTCTGCTGTTGCCAAAAACCTCCCTCTGAGTCACTTCGAAGAGACTGGCCTGAAAGTGCTAAAAATGACCCCTCTTCCTCCTCCTCCTCCTCCTCCTCCTGGGCCACCTCCTCTTCCATCATCGCCCTAAGTGTTTTCTCAAGGAGACATAGAAGTGGTATTGTAACGCTGATAACGGTGTCATCGCCACTGGCCATGTTGGTGGAGTACTCGAAACAGCGCAACAGGGCACACAGGTCTCGCATGGAGGCCCAGTCATTGGTGGTGAAGTGGTGCTGTTCTGTAGTGCGACTGACCCGTGCGTGCTGCAGCTGAAACTCCACTATGGCCTGCTGCTGCTCGCACAGTCTGTCCAGCATGTGCAAGGTGGAGTTCCACCTGGTGGGCACGTCGCATATGAGGCGGTGAGCGGGAAGGCCGAAGTTACGCTGTAGCGCAGACAGGCGAGCAGCAGCAGGATGTGAACGCCGGAAGCGCGAACAGACGGCCCGCACTTTATGCAGCAGCTCTGACATGTCGGGGTAGTTGTGAATGAACTTCTGCACCACCAAATTCAGCACATGCGCCAAGCAAGGGATGTGCGTCAAATTGGCTAGTCCCAGAGCTGCAACGAGATTTCGCCCATTATCACACACCACCAGGCCGGGCTTGAGGCTCACCGGCAGCAACCACTCGTCGGTCTGTTGTTCTATACCCCGCCACAACTCCTGTGCGGTGTGGGGCCTGTCCCCCAAACATATGAGTTTCAGAATGGCCTGCTGACGTTTACCCCGGGCTGTGCTGAAGTTGGTGGTGAAGGTGTGTGGCTGACTGGATGAGCAGGTGGAAGAAGAGGAGGAGGAAGCCGAGAAGGAGGAGGTGGCAACAGGAGGCAAAGAATGTTGCCCTGCGATCCTTGGCGGCGGAAGGACGTGCGCCAAACAGCTCTCCGCCTGGGGCCCAGCTGCCACTACATTTACCCAGTGTGCAGTTAGGGAGATATAGCGTCCCTGGCCGTGCTTACTGGTCCACGTATCTGTGGTTAGGTGGACCTTGCTACAGATGGCGTTGCGCAGTGCACACTTGATTTTATCGGATACTTGGTTGTGCAGGGAAGGCACGGCTCTCTTGGAGAAGTAGTGCCGGCTGGGAACAACATACTGTGGGACAGCAAGCGACATGAGCTGTTTGAAGCTGTCTGTGTCCACCAGCCTAAATGACAGCATTTCATAGGCCAGTAGTTTAGAAATGCTGGCATTCAGGGCCAGGGATCGAGGGTGGCTAGGTGGGAATTTACGCTTTCTATCAAATGTTTGTGAGATGGAGAGCTGAACGCTGGCGTGTGACATGGTTGAGACGCTTGGTGACGGAGGTGGTGGTGGTGGTGTTGGTGGTACATCCCCTGTTTGCTGGGCGGCAGGTGCCAACGTTCCTCCAGAGGCGGAGGAAGAGGCCGAGGCGGCAGCAGCAGAATAGGCCGAGGCGGCAGCAGCAGAAGAGGTAGCAGGGGGAGCCTGAGTGACTTCCTTGGTTTTAAGGTGTTTACTCCACTGCAGTTCATGCTTTGCATGCAGGTGCCTGGTCATGCAGGTTGTGCTCAGGTTCAGAACGTTAATGCCTCGCTTCAGGCTCTGATGGCACAGCGTGCAAACCACTCGGGTCTTGTCGTCAGCACATTGTTTGAAGAAGTGCCATGCCAGGGAACTCCTTGAAGCTGCCTTTGGGGTGCTCGGTCCCAGATGGCGGCGGTCAGTAGCAGGCGGAGTCTCTTGGCGGCGGGTGTTCTGCTTTTGCCCACTGCTCCCTCTTTTGCTACGCTGTTGGCTCGGTCTCACCACTGCCTCTTCCTCCGAACTGTGAAAGTCAGTGGCACGACCTTCATTCCATGTGGGGTCTAGGACCTCATCGTCCCCTGCATCGTCTTCCACCCAGTCTTGATCCCTGACCTCCTGTTCAGTCTGCACACTGCAGAAAGACGCAGCAGTTGGCACCTGTGTTTCGTCATCATCAGAGACATGCTGAGGTGGTATTCCCATGTCCTCATCATCAGGAAACATAAGTGGTTGTGCGTCAGTGCATTCTATGTCTTTCACCGCTGGGGAAGGGCTAGGTGGATGCCCTTGGGAAACCCTGCCAGCGGAGTCTTCAAACAGCATAAGAGACTGCTGCATAACTTGAGGCTGAGACAGTTTCCCTGGTATGCATGGGGGTGATGTGACAGACTGATGGGGTTGGTTTTCAGGCGCCATCTGTGCGCTTTCTGCAGAAGACTGGGTGGGAGATAATGTGAACGTGCTGGATCCACTGTCGGCCACCCAATTGACTAATGCCTGTACCTGCTCAGGCCTTACCATCCTTAGAACGGCATTGGGCCCCACCATATATCGCTGTAAATTCTGGCGGCTACTGGGACCTGAGGTAGTTGGTACACTAGGACGTGTGGATGTGGCAGAACGGCCACGTCCTCTCCCAGCACCAGAGGGTCCACTAACACCACCACGACCATGTCCACGTCCGCGTCCCTTACTAGATGTTTTTCTCATTGTTATGGTTCACCACAACAACAAATATATTATTTGGCCCAATGTATTGTATTCAAATTCAGCGGGATATAAATTTGAGGCCTAGTATTTAGGCGCTGGGTGACCGGTATGGATTTAGTGACAGAATTAGACTTGGAAATGCACAGAAGCGTGTGTGTGAAGTTATTCTGAATGACCCTATGTGCACCTTGAATATTATATACCCTTTTAGGGATAGATTTCAAATAGCTCTGATATAGCAGAAACCACTAAATTATGAAATTGCTAAATTGGGAATTGTATTTCAACCCAGAACAAGAAATGTGCTTGAACGGACACTAAATAACTCGCCCAGCTACAGCACTAAGGACAGATTTAGCTGGATATAAATTTGAGGCCTAGTATTTAGGCGCTGGGTGACAGGTATGGGTTTAGTGACAGAATTAGACTTGGAAATACACAGTAGCGGGTGTGTGTGAAGTTATTCTGAATGACCCAATGTGCACCTTGAATATTATATACCCTTTTAGGGATAGATTTCAAATAGCTCTGATATAGCAGAAACCACTAAATTATGAAATTGCTAAATTGGGAATTGTATTTCAACCCAGAACAAGAAATGTGCTTGAACGGACACTAAATAACTCGCCCAGCTACAGCACTAAGGACAGATTTAGCTGGATATAAATTTGAGGCCTAGTATTTAGGCGCTGGGTGACAGGTATGGGTTTAGTGACAGAATTAGACTTGGAAATGCACAGTAGCGGGTGTGTGAAGTTATTCTGAATGTCCCTATGTGCACCTTCAATATGATCTACCCTTTTAGGGATAGATTTCAAATAGCTCTGATATAGCAGAAACCACTAAATTATGAAATTGCTAAATTGGGAATTGTATTTCAACCCAGAACAAGAAATGTGCTTGAACGGACACTAAATAACTTTCCCAGCCACAACAGGACAGCGGTAACGAGAGATTTAGCAGGATATAAATTTGAGGCCTAGTATTTAGGCGCTGGGTGACAGGTATGGGTTTAGTGACAGAATTAGACTTGGAAATACACAGTAGCGGGTGTGTGTGAAGTTATTCTGAATGACCCAATGTGCACCTTGAATATTATATACCCTTTTAGGGATAGATTTCAAATAGCTCTGATATAGCAGAAACCACTAAATTATGAAATTGCTAAATTGGGAATTGTATTTCAACCCAGAACAAGAAATGTGCTTGAACGGACACTAAATAACTCGCCCAGCTACAGCACTAAGGACAGATTTAGCTGGATATAAATTTGAGGCCTAGTATTTAGGCGCTGGGTGACAGGTATGGGTTTAGTGACAGAATTAGACTTGGAAATGCACAGTAGCGGGTGTGTGAAGTTATTCTGAATGTCCCTATGTGCACCTTCAATATGATCTACCCTTTTAGGGATAGATTTCAAATAGCTCTGATACAGCAGAAACCACTACATTTTTAAATTGCTAAATTGGGAATTGTATTTCAACCCAGAACAAGAAATGTGCTTGAACGGACACTAAATAACTCGCCCAGCTACAGCACTAAGGACAGATTTAGCTGGATATGAATTTGAGGCCTAGTATTTAGGCGCTGGGTGACAGGTATGGGTTTAGTGACAGAATTAGACTTGGAAATGCACAGTAGCGGGTGTGTGAAGTTATTCTGAATGTCCCTATGTGCACCTTCAATATGATCTACCCTTTTAGGGATAGATTTCAAATAGCTCTGATACAGCAGAAACCACTACATTTTTAAATTGCTAAATTGGGAATTGTATTTCAACCCAGAACAAGAAATGTGCTTGAACGGACACTAAATAACTCGCCCAGCTACAGCACTAAGGACAGATTTAGCTGGATATAAATTTGAGGCCTAGTATTTAGGCGCTGGGTGACAGGTATGGGTTTAGTGACAGAATTAGACTTGGAAATGCACAGTAGCGGGTGTGTGAAGTTATTCTGAATGTCCCTATGTGCACCTTCAATATGATCTACCCTTTTAGGGATAGATTTCAAATAGCTCTGATACAGCAGAAACCACTACATTTTTAAATTGCTAAATTGGGAATTGTATTTCAACCCAGAACAAGAAATGTGCTTGAACGGACACTAAATAACTCGCCCAGCTACAGCACTAACGACAGATTTAGCTGGATATGAATTTGAGGCCTAGTATTTAGGCGCTGGGTGACAGGTATGGGTTTAGTGACAGAATTAGACTTGGAAATGCACAGTAGCGGGTGTGTGAAGTTATTCTGAATGACCCTATATGCACCTTGAATATTATATACCCTTTTAGGGATAGATTTCAAATAGCTCTGATACAGCAGAAACCACTAAATTTTTAAATTGCTAAATTGGGAATTGTATTTCAACCCAGAACAAAAAATGTGCTTTGACGGACACTAAATAACTTTCCCAGCCACAACAGGACAGCGGTAACGAGAGATTTAGCGGGATATAAATTTGAGGCCTAGTATTTAGGCGCTGGGTGACCGGTATGGATTTAGTGACAGAATTAGACTGGGATATGGCCAAAAAATAACCACACTATTGCTGGTTAAATGCACTTGGTGATGGGCGCAGCTTGCCCCTGATGTAGTATATGGCCAAAAAATGAACAGACTATTGCTGGTTAAATGCACTTGGTGTCACAGCTTGACCAACCACACTACTGAGGGTTAAATGCACTTGGTGACGGGCGCAGCTTGCCCCTGATGTAGTATATGGCCAAAAAATGAACAGACTATTGCTGGTTAAATGCACTTGGTGACGGGCGCAGCTTGCCCCTGATTTAGTATATGGCCAAAAAATGAACAGACTATTGCTGGTTAAATGCACTTGGTGTGATAGCTTGACCAACCACACTACTGAGGGTTAAATGCACTTGGTGACAGGCGCAGCTTGCCCCTGATGTAGTATATGGCCAAAAAATAAACAGACTATTGCTGGTTAAATGCACTTGGTGTGACAGCTTCACCCTGATGTAGGCTTTAGCCAAAAAACAAACGCACCATTGAGGGTTAAATGCACTTGGTGACAGGCGCAGCTTGCCCCTGATGTAGTATATGGCCAAAAAATAAACAGACTATTGCTGGTTAAATGCACTTGGTGTGACAGCTTCACCCTGATGTAGGCTTTAGCCAAAAAACAACCACACCATTGAGGGTTAAATGCACTTGGTCGCAGCTTGTGCTGGCGCACCACAAGACACAAAATGGCCGCCGATCACCCCAGAAAAATGTGACTGACAAACGGTCTGGGCAGCCTAAAAACAGTGAGCAATTGAGGATCAGCAGCTCAATGATCCACAGCTGCAGATCGATCAGTTAATCAAGTCCTTTGGAGGAGTTAATCTGCCTAATCTCGCCCTACTGTCGCAGCCGCAACCTCTCCCTACGCTAATCAGAGCAGAGTGACGGGCGGCGCTATGTGACTCCAGCTTAAATAGAGGCTGGGTCACATGGTGCTCTGGCCAATCACAGCCATGCCAATAGTAGGCATGGCTGTGATGGCCTCTTGGGGCAAGTAGTATGACGCTTGTTGATTGGCTGCTTTGCAGCCTTTCAAAAAGCGCCAAGAAAGCGTCACAAAAGCGCGAAGAAAGCGACGAACACCGAACCCGAACCCGGACTTTTACGAAAATGTCCGGGTTCGGGTCCGTGTCACGGACACCCCAAAATTCGGTACGAACCCGAACTATACAGTTCGAGTTCGCTCATCCCTATTTATGACCACCACATTCTCCAGACTTGTCCACATGTGATTTTTATCAGTGGAGAAATTAAAATCAGAAACCCCACATACCCTGGATGAACTCAAGGAAAACATCACAAACACTATCCACAGCATCACTGTTGAAGAGAAACAAGCAGTATCAACCAACATAATCCGGCGTGCCCAAAGATGCACAAACATGAACGGAGACCATTTTCAGCATCTTTTGTGACTTGTGAGTAATTAAAAAAACAAAACAATCCACTTGCTTGTTCATCTTTTCATACTGTCGCTGTAGGTAGGCTACTTTTTCGTAGGCCAACCTGTATTAGAAAAAGCAGAGGCTTGTTCTGAACAAGCACCCAATAATTCTCCCTTTTTTTGGGAGCAGCAGCAGTATTGCAGTGTCAATCTTCACAGACAAGGCAGGAGATGTGCAACTGTAGGTGTAGTAGTATTGGCACCATGTTGCAGTACAGTATGGAACATGAAAAGCAGGCAGACAGTGGTGATTGCATCATTGCTCAAGGGATAAGTAGCTACTGTCAGCAATGTGGAACTCCTCACGGACCCATGTGCCCGATTCATTTTCACAATGGTAACATTTTGAAAACTTGCACTGAACTATTTTGCCTGCTTGAGTGTGATGACGCCACCTGTCATGCTGAAGTCCCTCTCTGAAATGACACTAAAGACTGGAAAAGGCAGCCTAGCAATAGAAAAGTGGGCCAGTTCCAGCCACTGTTCCAGTCTGCCTCCCCAGAAGTCCCTTGGGTCAGAGAGCAGGGTATGTGCCTGAGAAAGGAAACAAGACAATTTTAATGGACAGCTGGCCAAAAGTACTACTGCCATACAGCATAATAAAATTTAGGTAGAGGCGTAAAACTGAGTGACATTTCGAAAACAAAAGAACTTTAAAAGGGTTTCTGTCACCAGAATTAACCCTATTAAACTAGCTGACAGGGTTAGGGATGTGCTAATGTCAGTTGAACCTAACTAGCCTATTCCTACTTTTATTTATGCGCCAGTTACTCCAGAAATATAACTTTTATAATATGCAAATTAGCCTCTAGGTGCAGGGGGGCGTTGGCCCTGCTCCTAGGGGCTACGTTCTCCCACCTCTGGCCACACCCTGCTACACTAGATTGACAGGGCCTTGGTCTCCTACTGCCGGCCCTGTCTGCTGTGTAAATCTCGCGCCTGTGCTGTCCCGTTCAGTATTCAGCGCAGGTGCAGTGAGTGAAGGGCACTTGCCGGCTGCCTCACTGAACAGTGCGAGATTGCCCCAGCGCACAGGGCTGGCAGTTGGAGGTGAAGGATGCCTGGCCCTGTCAATCTAGTGTAGCAGGGCGTGGCCAGAGGTGGGAGAACGGAGCCTCTAGGAGCAGGGGCAACGCCCCCCTGCACCTAGAGGCTAATTAGCATATTATACAAGTTATATTTCTGGAGTAAGGGGGCATAGATAAAAGTAGGAATAGGCTAGTTAGGTTCAGCTGACATTAGCACATTGCTAATGTCAGCTAGTTTAATAGGGGTAATTCTGGTGACAGAAACCCTTTAACAGACAGCTGGCCAAATATACTACTCTCGTACAGCAGAATTAAATTTGGTGATGCCACCTACCTCACTGAATCTATAAATGAACCTAGTTGTTCAGGCGGTGCATGTCCATTTGCTGATGTGTGTCAGGTTGGTGCAAATGTTTAATAAACCATTCCATCATGTAGCAAACTGAACTGGCTGGTGTGGCTTCTGCTACTTGTAACAGAGACAAGTGATGACTTAAAGTTTGGTGAAGGCTTGGAAGTGCACAATATTTTGGGTAGGTTCACTTTTCCGTTAAACAGCCTGCCGGAGTTCACCTGATTCTGCCTAGTTGGATACTGCTGTTAACTGCTGGGCCCCATTGACTATAATGGGATCCGGCTGCTTTCCAGCACAATTGACGGCCAAAACCTGGCATTTTGGCAGAAATTGGCCAGATCCCTGCACCCCTGCACTGCAAATAGTTTTTTCATGGCCACACATTCTGTTATGGATGTCTCATGATGTAATGGAGGACAAGGAGGAAGAAAAATCTGGCCAGGTGTAAACCGTGTACCGGGGTGGGCTCCCCAGGATACAGCGAAGTCACGAACGAGAAAAGCGACTCTGACACCAGCTTTTGAAAAACAGGCTTTTTACTACAATATGACACTGAACGCCAACCCCAACCTCTGGGAACATAAAATTAATTTACATACACTCAGCCCGCAGGCCGAGACCCTTGTGCTGTGCAGCACATTGCCCTGCAATGGATGCCAGAAAGAATTGCACTGGTTTGCCTACTGGTGGGCACAACTAAAACGGCCACACCTTCCCTGTTATTACCCTAGAAATGACACAAACAATTATATGGGTGTATGATACGGGCTGGCCTGCAATGCAACACAAAAGTTCACAATCTTATAATAAACTACAGTGGTTCTATAGCACATGCCTGCGCATTACTCCTGCGCAAAACCCTGGGCTGGATTAAGCCGGTCAGCTCTCAACTGTGCAATGTCTCTTTTTATTATGGAGTCCTTCTGTGAACAGCAGGAACACTTTTTGGCCTGACACACGAAACAGAGACCCTAATTAGCTAACTACAGGCCTGGTCTAGTCTCTAGGCACCAATATTGCAATGAGATGCGTGCACGATCTTACCGACCTGGGTCTGCTCTGTCTCCTCTGATGACTCTGAACCGAAGCAGTCTATTCAACAAACATGCGGTACTGCAGAGCAGGTAGTTTGTTCCTCAGCTCTCATCAGCACTCCTGGCAGAAGTCCTCTGTCTCCTGGGCAGAATCTGGTTCCTGAACAGCGATCAGCTTAACTTGACTGTAGTTGTGGTCACAAGATGTTGATCCCACGCTTGGATGTGAATGGATTCACTTCTCTTTGTGTCTCTGTGTCTATCCAATATGGAAACTTCCTCTTTCTCCTTCAGCCTGGCAATCCCACCTCTCATGAATATGGAAATATGTATATGCAATCAGTCAGCTGTGCCTAGGAAATGGCGGCATCTTGTTGCCAAACAGCAGAACGTCAGTCCAGAACATTTAATTTAATCCACACAGTGTTCAACAATGAGAGCTGTTTCCCCATCTCACATCACACAGTAGAAGAAGCAGCTGATGATGATGACAAGGACACTATACTGCTTGGGGATGCATTCAATGTGCCACAAAGCAGATCACAATAAGAAGGACAGCATTGTTCTTAATGTTGACCAGTTCTATTTTTCCACTGGACCCGGTAATGCCGCCTCATATGCTGCCCTGGTAGAGCCCTGGTACCTATTGTCATCCTGCAGATCTTGCACACGGTAGTGCTTTTGTGTGTCAGCCCTGTAGAGAACACAGAGCTAGCAGTAGCTGAGCTAATACTAGGTATGCCATGTTTTGGGCCTGTGCCAATGTTATCAGCAGCATCACCAGTTACTGAGCTGACCATAATAGAAGCAGATGTGGCCTTGGTAGTTGTTTTTAGAGGTTTTGGCCATACATAACCTCTGCTCTTTATTGCTGCCCTCCTCCTCTGATGTCCCCTGCTCATCAGCAACCCAATCCGGCTCCCAGGTCCTCTCCAATACACATTATAGTTATCATCATAGTCTCATCCTGCCCACCACCTTTATCAGTCCGTGAAATACTATTGTGGACTCCTTGGCCTCTCTTCCAATTCACTCCTCTGTGTTTATCCCAAGTGCCACTGTCACAATGGCTACCACTGCCCGTACCACCACCACCATGGCTTCAAGTGCCACTACTACTACTACTATCACCAACACAGCTATGCCTCGAGTCTACTGTCTCTGCCTGAACTTCATCCTCATGGCAGTCCAAACACTGATGCAGATGCCTTTCACACAAGTCGTCAACAGAAAGACCATTTTGAGTATCTTCAATAGCACATGGGGTCTCGTTGCCTCTTCTTAGGAAAAAATAGCTCCCCACTAGGAGGGGGGCAGCGAAGACAGAGATTAAACAAGTAAAAGGCTTCTTTGGGGTGGAAAGGAGGAGGATCAGGAGGAATGCTCTAAACCCTGGGTCAAAGCACAGTGTCAGGCGTAGAGATGATATCGACATCATCCTGTTGTGAGGAGTAGTGAGCTATCCAGTTTCACAATGTCATCCTTTTTGTTTTTACTAATAATCGAGGGAGAACTGTGGCCTGCTGCTACTACTGCTACTGGCCAGACGTGTGGTGGCAACTGTGGGGCTACTGTTGTTTGCACTACTACAGCTACCCAATTTCTCACTTGCAGATGACGAAGCTTTCCACTCTGTTATTTACCAGACAATTTATTATGTGGCCTATAACAGATTTGGTAAACTGTTTATTAAAGGTAGCAAAAATTGCAACAGTTTTTGGGGGAATTAACACAAATTAAATTAAGGGTCCACTTTTATGGCACACTGGACACTGGTACTGACTATTTCAATGGTATAATGCATTAAACTACACAATTATAAACGGACCGGTATCAAAATGACAACAGTTTTTTCGCTAAATAATGGAGTCGCAAGTAAACGTCCTTTTCTACGAACACACTGCACATTGACATTGACATTTTACAATGGTATATCGACGCAGTAAAATGGCGCAGTAAAACTGGTTATAATATATTAATGAAAGAAATTAAACTATATATTGATGCAGTAAAATGCATTGAACTGTGTAACTGTAAATGGTGGCAAAATTACGACAGTTTTTTCCCGGTAATTAACAGACAAAGGCACAATTAAACGCCCCCTTCTATGAACACACTGTGCATTGATAAATACATATACAACAGATAGACCTCTATCTCAAATGACTTACTAAGACACTCAACACATACAGACGTGGACAAAATTGTTGGTACCCTTTGGTCAATGAAAGAAAAAGTCACAATGGTCACAGAAATAACTTTAATCTGACAAAAGTAATAATAAATTAAAATTCTATAAATGTTAACCAATGAAAGTCAGACATTGTTTTTCAACCATGCTTCAACAGAATTATGTAAAAAAATAAACTCATGAAACAGGCATGGACAAAAATGATGGTACCCCTAACTTAATATTTTGTTGCGCAACCTTTTGAGGCAATCACTGCAATCAAACGCTTCCTGTAACTGTCAATGAGACATCTGCACCTCTCAGCAGGTATTTTGGCCCACTCCTCATGAGCAAACTGCTCCAGTTGTGTCCGGTTTGAAGGGTGCCTTTTCCAGACTGCATGTTTCAGCTCCTTCCAAAGATGCTCAATAGGATTGAGGTCAGGGCTCATAGAAGGCCACTTTAGAATAGTCCAATTTTTTCCTCTTAGCCATTCTTGGGTGTTTTTAGCGGTGTGTTTTGGGTCATTGTCCTGTTGCAAGACCCATGACCTGCGACTGAGACCAAGCTTTCTGACACTGGCTAGTACATTTCTCTCTAGAATTCCTTGATAGTCTTGAGATTTCATTGTACCCTGCACAGATTCAAGACACCCTGTGCCAGACGCAGCAAAGCAGCCCCAGAACATAACAGAGCCTCCTCCATGTTTCACAGTAGGGACAGTGTTCTTTTCTTGATATGCTTCATTTTTTCGTCTGTGAACATACAGCTGATGTGCCTTGGCAAAAACTTCGATTTTTGTCTCATCTGTCCACAGGACATTCTCCCAGAAGCTTTGTGGCTTGTCAACATGTAGTTTGGCATATTCCAGTCTTGCTTTTTTATGATTCGTTTTCAACAATGGTGTCCTCCTTGGTCGTCTCCCATGTAGTCCACTTTGGCTCAAACAACGACGGATGGTGCGATCTGACACTGATGTTCCTTGAGCATGAAGTTCACCTTGAATCTCTTTAGAAGTCTTTCTAGGCTCTTTTGTTACCATTCGGATTATCCGTCTCTTAGATTTGTCATCAATTTTCCTCCTGCGGCCACGTCCAGGGAGGTTGGCTACAGTCCCATGGATCTTAAACTTATGAATAATATGTGCAACTGTACTCACAGGAACATCTAGTTGCTTGGAGATGGTCTTATAGCCTTTACCTTTAACATGCTTGTCTATAATTTTCTTTCTGATCTCTTGAGACAGCTCTTTCCTTTGCTTCCTCTGGTCCATGTCGAGTGTGGTACACACCATATCACCAAACAACACAGTGATTACCTGGAGCCATATATATAGGCCCAATGGCTGATTACAAGGTTGTAGACACCTGTGATGCTAATTAGTGGACACACCTTGAATTAACATGTCCCTTTGGTCACATTATGTTCTGTGTTTTCTAGGGGTACCATCATTTTTGTCCATGCCTGTTTCATGAGTTTATTTTTTTACATAATTCTGTTGAAGCATGGTTGAAAAACAATGTCTGACTTTCATTGGTTAACATTTATAGAATTTTAATTTATTATTACTTTTGTCAGATTAAAGTTATTTCTGTGACCATTGTGACTTTTTCTTTCATTGACCAAAGGGTACCAACAATTTTGTCCACGTCTGTATATTCTCCCAATATAAATCATGTATATTAAATTAAATTCTTTATTAGTAAATTTTACAAAAAAACATTAAAACAATTAAAAACAATATCAGAAGGGGACGCATATTGTGTATAATTAAGTAATAAATAATGTACCGGTAATTCATATATAATATGGGCAATGGCAGCACAAAAAAAACTAATAAATAGGCAATAAATGTATACATAATAATTCTCAATTATATATTACATACTATGAATTAAATTCATGGTCTTCCATAGCTATTATCTATATATTATGGGATTTATATGTATAGCTAATTAAGATACCAAAATACAGACCCTCAGCTTATAATAAAGTATAGTGTAGTATTTCAGATGGACTACTGCAAAGGGTTAATTGCTGTAATGTCATGCTATTGAGTCAAATGTTGTGATTTCTTATGTTTGTGTACTTAACCTTCCACACATTTTTCACCTTTCTGACACTGCCTAGTTTAGCAAATCTAACATGTGTCACTTTATGTGGTAATAACTTTGGAATTCCTTTACTCAAAGCAATTCTGAAACTTGTTTCTCGTGACAAATCGTACTTCATATAAGTGGTGAATTTGAGTCAATAGGTTTTACCTTTATTTAAAAAAATCATGGAAAAAAATCACTATTTTCTAAATTAGAATTTTTCTTCCTTAAAGAGAAACGGTGGTACCTCATAAATTAAATTTTTAGGACATTAGAAGGCTTAGAATTTAAGAAGCAATTTTTCACAGGGGCCTGATGGGATACACCCAAAGCTATTAAAAGAGCTCAGCGGTGAACTAGCAAAACCATTAACAGATTTATTTAACCAATCACTGGCAACAGGAGTCGTCCCAGAAGATTGGAAATAAGCAAATGCTGTGCCCATTCACAAGAAAGGTAATAGGGAGGAATCAGGCAACTATAGGCCGGTAAGCCTGACATCAATAGTGGGGAAATTAATGGAAACCATACTTAAAGAGAGGATTGTGGAACATCTAAAATCCCATGGATTAAAAGATGAAAAACAGCATGGGTTTACTTCAGAGAGATCATGTCAAACTAATTTTATAGATTTTTTTGATTGGGTAACTAAAATAATAGATGGCGGAGGTGCAGTAGACATCGCTTATCTAGACTTTAGTAAGGCTTTTGATACTGTCCCACATAGAAGGCTTATCAATAAATTACAGTCTTTGTGCTTGGACTCCCATATTGTTGAATGGATTAGGCAGTGGCTGAGGGACAGGCAACAGAGGGTTGTAGTCAATGGAGTATATTCAGACCAAGGTCTTGTTACCAGTGGGGTACCTCAGGGATCTGTTCTGGGACCCATATTGTATAATATCTTTATCAGCGAAATTGCAGAAGGCCTCGATGGTAAGGTGTGTCTTTCTGCTGATGACACAAAGATTTGTAACAGGGTTGATGTTCCTGGAGGGATACACCAAATGGAAAAGGATTTAGGAAAACTAGAGGAATGGTCAAAAATCTGGCAACTAAAATTTAATGTTGATAAGTGCAAGATAATGCACCTGGGACGTAAAAACCCAAGAGCAGAATATAAAATCAGTGATACAGTCCTAACCTCAGTATCTGAGGAAAGGGATTTAGGGGTCATTATTTCAGAAGACTTAAAGGTAGGCAGACAATGTCACAGAGCAGCAGGAAATGCTAGCAGGATGCTTGGGTGTATAGGGAGAGGTATTACCAGTAGAACAAGGGAAGTGCTCATGCCGCTTTACAGAGCACTAGTGAGACCTCATCTGGAGTATTGTGCGCAGTACTGGAGACCATATCTCCAGAAAGATATTGATACTTTGGAGAGAGTTCAGAGAAGAGCTACTAAACTAGTACATGGATTGCAGGATAAAACTTACCAGGAAAGATTAAAGGAACTTAACATGTAGAGCTTGGAAGAAAGACGAGACAGAGGGGATATGATAGAAACTGCTAAATACATAAAGGGAATAAACAAGGTAAAAGAGGAGAGAATATTTAAAAGAAGAAAAACTGCTACAAGAGGACATCGTTTTTAATTAGAGGGTCAAAGGTTTAAAAGTAATATCAGGAAGTATTACTTTAGTGAGAGAGTAGTGGATCCATGGAATAGCCTTCCTGCAGAAGTGGTAGCTGCAAATACAGTGAAGGGGTTTAAGCATGCATGGGATAGGCATAAGGCCATCCTTCATATAAGATAGGGCCAGGGGCTATCCATAGTATTCAGTATATTGGGCAGACTAGATAGGCCAAATGGTTCTTATCTGCCGACACATTCTATGTTTCTATGTTCACATTTTCAAGAAAATTTCCAAAACCAACTTTTTAAAGGACTAATTCAGTTTTGAAGTCGCTGGAACTGCCTGCCGGATCCGGAAATCCGTATGCAAATGGATATCATTTGTAGACGGATCCGGATCCGTCTGACAAATGCATTAAAATTTCCGGAACACTTGGTACCGGATACAGCATTAATACATTTCAATGGGAATTAATGGCAGATTTGGCATCCTGGCAAGTGTTCCAGAATTTTGGCCGGAGAAAATACCGCAGCAAGCTGTGATTTTTTTCTTCAGCGAAATACAGTAAAAGGACTTAACTGAATACATCCTGATGCATACTAATTGGAATGCTTTCCATTCTGAATGCATTAGGATAAAACTGAAGCATTTTTTTCCGGTATTGAGCCCTTATGACGGAACTCAATACCGCAAAAGAATAACGCTAGTGTGAAAGTACCCTTACACAGCAAGGGCTAACAACCAAACAAACCTTAATATTTATTTAGCTGATTCTGCAGTTTATAGAAACATCCCATATGTGCTTGTAAACTGTTGTATGGGCACACAGAAGGGGTAAGAAGGGAAGGAGCTCCATATGGTTTTTGGAGGGCAGATTTTGCTAGAATAGTTTTTGGGGGCTATGTCACATTTGATGTACCCCTACAGTGGAAACTCACAAAAAGTGACAAATTTTGGAAACAACATCCCTCAAGGAATTTATCAAGGGGTGTAGCGATTGCTTTAACCCCACAGGCATTTCATACAATTTAGAAACACTTGGCAGTAAAAATGAAAACAATTATTTCTTCCAATAAAATGCTGCATAAGCCCCAAAGGTTTCATTTTACAAGAAGCAACAGGAGAAAAAGCACCCCACAATTTGTTACCCATTTTCTCCTGAATACGGCGACACCCCATATATGGTCATAAACTGTTGTTTGGGCACATGGCAGGGTTCAGAAGAGAAAGAACACCATGTGCATTTGAGTTCTAGTTTAGTGATTTATACAGCACTGACCAAAAAGTGTATCGGTAAAATAAGAACCCCCCCAAAAAGTGACCCCATTTCAAAACCACACCTCTCACATAATTTACCAAGGGGTGTAGTGAGCATTTTGATCTCAGAGATGTTTTTAAAAATGAATTCATATCAGATGGTGCAAAGTGAAAATAAAGAAAAACTATAGTAACAGATCCTGCAGAGGTCGTTATATCTCAGGTTATCTGTATATTTAAATACGTTTAGTTATGTAGTATATACACATAGGGTATGTACTTCTATGTAGGGTCTTAACAGGGTGGTTTTCAGGGTCTAGGCACGGGGACAGGGTGCCTCCACCATCAGGGGGCATCCCTAGGCAGAGATTATCGCTAGGGTCGGATAGGGATAGATTTTTTTTATCTATCCAGCCTCCCAACCTCTGTCTCCTCAGAGATACCTTTAAATACCTGCACCATCACTGAAGTCTATCCATTCCATATTTTGATTGTTAGGCGAGTGCCAATTCTTCACACAGGTGCCATTTCAGTGCCCAATATGTTGTGCCCATTGTGTGCCAGTGTGAAAAGTGAGCCCTCTTTTTCTTATTATTTATTATTAAAGCACCATTCATTCCATAGCGCTGTACCTATGATAAGGGGTGCACATACATAATACAGCACTAAGCATGAACAAGACGAGTTACAGACTGGTACAGAAGGAGAGAGGGCCCTGCCCATGGCTTACAATCTACATGGTATGGGAGAAGGACACAGTAGGAGAGGGTAAAGCTGAGCATGGTGGTATAGCAGCAGCAGGGTCACTGGTTGTAATCTTGTCTGAAGAGGTGGGTTTTTAGGTTTCTTTTAAGGATTCCACTGTAGGTGAGAGTCTGATATGTTGGGATAGAGAGTTCCAGAGTATGGGGGCTGCACGGGAGAAGTCTTGGAGGTGGTTGTGGGAAGAGGTGATAAGAGGAGAGGAGAGAAGGAGGTCTTGTGAGGATCGGAGATTGCGCGTGCAGATATATATATGGAAAGTAGCTCAGAGATGTATGGAGGGGACAGGTTGTGGACGGCTTTACACGTATTTGTAAGAATTTTGAACTGAATTTTGCTCGGCAATGGGGAGACAGTGAAGGGATTGGCAGAGGGGGGAGGCAGAGAAGTAATGGGTTTAGAGGCGGATTAGTCGGGCAGCAGAGTTGAGGATAGATTGGAGGGGTGTGAAAGTGCTAGAAGAAGGCCACAGAGTAGGATGTTGCAGTAGTCTAGGCGGGAGATGATGAGGGCATGTACAACATTTTTTTGAGTTGGAGGCGGTAGGTGGTGGAAATGGCTAGGATGCTCGGTCTGAAGGAGAGGGCAGAATCCGAGGTCACTCCAAGGCAGAGGACTTGGTTGACCAAGGAGAGTGTGCAGCCATTGAGCATGATAGATAGGTGTGTTGGGGGGGGGAGCAAGATGGGGGAAAGATTATAAATTCAGTTTTATCCAAGTTAAATTTAACAAAGGGAGAGAAGAAGGAGGATATGAAAGATTGGCATTGTGGGATTATTATGTAAGGCTTCCTGGTTTTAGAAACACCCTACATGTGGCTCTAATGTTTTGCCTGGATATACACCAGGGCTCAGGGGTAAAAGGGCACCATGCACATTTGAGACCCCATGTGATTTACGCAGCTTGTGCTGACAACTATAGAGGCCCTGGGGTGAAATAATAAATTGAACACACAAGAAGTGACCCCATTTTGGAAACTTCACCCATTAAAGTATTAAGGAGTGGAGCGAGCATTTTGATGCCAGTACCATGCAAGTTTTCCACAGATATAGCATATCAGTGCCTAGTGTGCCGTGCCCAGCTTGTGCTATACACTACATCGTAGATCCTGGGGCTGGGCCTCATAAGCCTCTGTAGGTGGCAGGCCTTGGGCTGCCTTAGCAACCATCGGCACCCTGAGATCGCATAACGGGGAGCCGATGTTGAGAAAGGGAGCACCTCGTAAACCCCTTAGATTCAGCAGCCTTAGATTCGGCAGTCAGTATCTAAGGGTTTAACCTGCCAGTATTGGAGTTTTCAGCAATGACAGTGGACACAGTAGAGGCCTGGCTGTCAGTAACAGTCAGGTCCCTGCCGCTGATTGGGCAAACACAGCTCCTTTGCCTGCCTGATCAGTGTAGTGCAAGCTGCTCAGAGCTATGCCCAAGTTCAGAGAATGTCAATCTCTGAGACTTCAGCATCCAAGGAAAAACTCTACCACCAGAGTACTTCAAAGAGAAGGAGGTTAGAAGGTCTAGAACCCACAAAGCCATGCAGTGGACTTAGACAGCAAGGTGTTGCGTATGTTTATGGCAGAGAGACCTTACTGTTTTGAAAGGGATCATTGCTAAAGCATCCCCTGCACCCTGAGACGGATTCACCACCCGTATCTCAGTTCTGCACCCCTCAGTTAACAAGTGTCTGTAGATGGAAAGAAGTAGTACAACCTCCATCACTTTCGCTGTCCATGCTTTTAAAAGAATGTTGCAGATATACTTTGGAACTGTGCCTTGCTGCTACTTGTACTACAATCCATATCATCTTCAGTAAAAATACTTTATTTATTCCAAAAAACTTTCTTGGTTATTGACTTTGGTCCTTCTGCCTTGCACCCTGCCAAACATCTTCTATAAATGCTATCACAACTACCACCATGCAGGAGCCCCAACTCCAGGGAGTGCACCGGGGAAATAAAAGGACGTGCCCCCCTTTAAAGGGAACCTGTCATCTGGATTTTGGGTATAGAACCGAGGACATGGGTTGCTAGATGGCCGGTAGCATAGTAGAGAGAGCCAGAGGGGGAGACTGCCACTGTGATTTGAGAGTATTATGACCACCCTCTGGGCCATAACTGCCACTCCCATCATCCTCAACCAACTCTCCTACGGTTCGCTGAAGATACAACCAGTGGGGCAACAGTAATTAAATGGGGAGCATTCAGAATGCTATAGAGATATAAGGCCTAAAATCCCTAAAAATATCTGCTAGGACTTGCTCTTTCCTGACGATGATGATGTATTGCGTCTCTATTTATAGGAATATGCAGAATTAAAACCTCATTTAGATAAATTGCATTTGCATTCTCATTATGGCGGAACAAGCCCAGAGCTATATCAGATGACATCCGCATGTGGTAGAGCACAGACAGGCGTGCGCTCTGCATTGTGTCTAAGCAAGCAAAGAAAACACCAAAAATGCCAGGTTTTCATTTCCTACCAGAGGATTGTATCTTACAAATAATCAATTTGTAGATTTTATAATACTTAAAGGGCATCTGTCAGCAGATTTGTCCCTATGACACTGGCTGACCTGTTACATGTGTGCTTGGCAGCTGAAGGCGGCTGTGTTGGTCCCATGTTCATATGTGTCTGCATCGCTGAGAAAAATTATGTTTTAATATATGCTAAAGACCCTCTAGGAGCAACGGGGGCGTTGTCATTACTCCTAGAGGCTCTGCTCTCTCTGCAACTGCCACGCCCTCTGTACTTTGATTGACAGGTCCAGACAGTGTAAACATCATCACACCTGAGTCTGAGATCAACCGAGGGACACATAACTGCTGCAACCATTCACTGGTCCCACATCTCTGTGTCGGCATATGTTGATCTCCACAAGGGAGAGGATAATCCGGCCTGGTAGTGTCAGACACTAAACCCAGCAGTGGGGACTAGGAAAGTATGATATCCACTGCGGATCGGCCATTCTGGGATGTCTGTCTTACTCTTGGAAAACCTCTTTAAAAGTATAGGATCTATAGAGACAGGCCTAGTAGGCAGCAATTGGAGGAAGGTGATCCATGTGACAGCATACTTACCAACATTGTAGTTGGTAAATTCAGGCATGTAAGTTCACAGGAATGGCCCCAAACCAACTTGGATCTGCCCACTTGTGGGCTGGGCTTACTAATCACCACCCATCTTTCAACCTGCAACAGCCCTAATTTGTCAAGACTTTTGCTTAAAATTAGGGATAGCCCCTGCAAATGAGCGACTGTTGGCAACTATGAACACATCACACAGAAAACTTCTCACTAAATTAGCAAAGAAGCTAAAGAGAACTGACTTAAGAACCCCCCTTGAGATTCTTGGTGGCTTAATAGCATTCCACCAGGTCCACCATTTCCAGGGCATTTCCAGGAGATACCTGGCCGATCCAGTGCTGGAGAGGGGATGGCAGCGCCCTCCAGAATATGTCAGCCAATAGTCTATCCAGCATAGTCGTGGGACTCAGCACTTCAGGCTGTAGCCACTTTTGCAAAAGATGAAGTAAGTCATAATACTGGGGTTTCACAGGCTCAGCCGGCTTAAACCCCCACTGAGGTACCCGCTGGGCCCGGACCAACACATTCACCACCAGTCTTGCCAAAATCTCACCCTTTACCTTCGGGTAGTTGGCCTCTTGATCGTCCGGCAAGTTGAAATACACCCGCTGGGAATCGGATACCACTTCCATGAATAAGGTACTTGTTTTGTACAATGTTTAGGTAGGTGGTATACTGTATGTCACATCCACATGATGGCAGGATCCAATGTTTCCTAGTGGAACATTGCCCAGAGAATCCCACTGCCTCCAGCTTATCTTCTCCCCATATAGCCTCCTGATGTCAACTATTCCTCAGGTACGTGATACATGTACATCCAGCTGTCCACATCATGTAACGTGATATCTCAGACCAGGCCGTTTTTTTCAACTGCTCCATGGTCCACTTCTGATGCTCATTTACTCTTTGTAGACACTTTTGGAGTGAACAGGGGTCCGTATGGACACTCTGACCAATCTACAGACCTATACACAGCTGAGATGTTCTGGTACCTTTCTGTCATTGCCAGCAGGAACATTTTCAAAAATTTGTTCTGCAGTAGCTCTTTTGTGGGATCAGATCAAATGTGCTAGCCTTCACTGTCCATATGTACCGATGAGCCTTTGGAGACTGTGACCAGTTGTCCTTCCTTGGACCACTTTTGATAAGGACTAGCCACTGCATTCTGGGAACACCTCACAAGACCTGCAATTTTGGAGATGCGTTGACCCAGTTGTCAAGACGTTACACCTTGGCCCTTATTCTGCCACAGATGTACGTTAGAGAAGTCTCTGACTGGTTGTGAGTGTTAATCTCTGTACAAGCAATGGTAGATAGCTGAACTCACTAATATCCCTAGGTCGTGGTACCAGTTGCATGTGAAGCTCCATTGAGGAGGATACAATGGAAATGCTTTGGTAATTGAGATTATCTTGAGCAAAGACATATAGAGGATATTAAAGTATATTAGAGGATATTAGAGGTCAAAACGAAATGCTCTCACCAGCTCTGAGTCTGCTGCAGAAAAGAAAGACACAGGACTAGAAAAAAAGGATATGATGTCACCGAAAGGGGAGGAGTAGACAGAGAGCAAAGGCAATGAGATTTACATAATACGTTCAGAAACCCATAACAAGAATGACCACAGGGTGGCAGCATACATAAACATGGTATTGATATGATAACACAAATACAGCAATTTATATTAAATGGAAGAAATAAATGCTGGGACAGCACACTTCCCGTCTGAAATCCTAGTATTTCACACTATATACTAAACATGAATGTCAATATGATGTTCAATGAAAATACTGGAACCTGAAAGACAAAAGGCAACAAAGATAACACTTTAAACTTTAATGGGTGGACAGGAACAGTCCAAATGTCTGGAATTTTCTAGGAATAGTTTGGAGATGGACGACTGAATGGATGAAAAGTTCTTAAAAATTTCCTCAAGGCAGAAGAAATCATTCCTCAACGGGTAAGAGGAGAACAATCTCAGATACAGGCCTGATGAAGGACTTGGGATCTCCTTGTTTTGCGATGGTCACTCCCACCTTACGGACATTGCCATCTTCACTGGCGAAGATTTTTGAGAGGAGACCCATGGGCCAGGAATTTCTTTCCACCTTCTGGTCTTTCATGAGAACAAGATTTCCTACTTGTAAGTTTGGCTTGACCTGCTGCCACTTCCTTCGTCCTTGAAGAAGGGTTAAGTACTCTTTTTTCCACCTGCTCCAGAAACAGTTGGTCAGATGTTGAACGTGTTTCCACAGTTTCTGATATAGGTTACCAGAAGAAGACTCTTCAGGTGGATTAGGAACAGATCCAAACTTCTGAGTGAGGAGAGTTGCTGAAGTGAAAATGGCAGGGGATTCTGGATCCATAGATACAGGTACAAGAGGTCTTGCATTGATGATGATAGATACCTCAGCTAAGAAGGTGGTCAAAATCTTATGGGTGAGCCTTGAGAAGTTTGAGTCCATTAGCATACAGTCTAATATTTTGCAGGTTATGCCTATCATTCTTTCCCATGAACCACCCATATGAGAGGCATGAGGTGGGTTAAAGATTCATGTACAACCATTGTTGGCCAAGTAGTCTTGAACTGGCTTAGAGTTGATTTGCAATTCTCGGCAGGGGCCTATGAAGTTCTTTCCATAGTCAGATCTCGTTTGTGCGATTTTTTTTATTTATTTTTTCCTGTATAAGGCAACGTTCCTATGACTATGGCTAGGCTAATATGTGTATTTTACGAATATTCTTAATATTGCTCTAACTTCGTCTTTTATAATATTCGTAATATTCTAAAAGACGAAGTTAGAGCAATATTACGAATATTCGTAAAATACACTGTAATTTAGCTAATATAGTGCTATAATATTTTTTTTTGTCAATTTTTTTTTGTCTCTTCTGAACTTCAGTTTTGGAAAATATATACACTATTAGAAAAATTACTATAGCACTATATTAGCTAAATTGCAGTCTATATGTGTATTTTGCGAATTTTCGTAATATTGCTCTAACTTCGTCTTTTAGAATTTTACGAATATTCTAAAAGACGAAGTTAGAGCAATATTACGAATTTATTACTGCTATATTCCATATTAGGCTAGAATTAACGAATATGGAATATAGCAGTACTAACTACTAAGTTGAAATCGCCATTCGATTACTTTGAGTTATATTAATCGCATTGCGATTTCAACTTGCTGCTGCTGGGTCTCAACTAAACCAGGTCCAAGTTGAAATTTCAATGCGATTAATTCAAGTTATAATAATCGAATTGCGATTTCAACTTAGCACTGCTATATTCCATATTCGTTAATTCTAGCCTAATAAGGAATATAGCAGTGCTAAGTTGAAATCGCAATTTGATTATTATAACTTGAATTAATCGAATTGCGATTTCAACGTAATTCTCAAATCCGACAGTACATTCTAGTACTGTATATGGAGACGTTCCCATGGTGATGGGGACGCTCCATGAGCACGGAAGTGGGCAGAAGCGGCAACGGGCACTGACTGGAGCAGCCAGGAAGCCAGGAATCCTAAGGACAGGTAAGAACAACTTTAGGGAAGTGGGAAAGAAAAAAATATAACAATTTAAAAAAAAAAAAATGAATATTCGATTTTGCGAATATATAGAACTATATTCTAAATATTCGCGAAATCTCGAAGTTACGATATTCGAGAAAAAAATTTGCAATTCGAATATTCGCGCTCAACACTAGTAAGTGTTACCCAGTGTTTTACCATTTAGTATGTACGAGTGACTTGCATTATTCCTTCCCATGTGCATAACCTTACATTTGTCAGCGCTAAACCATCTGCCACTTATCTGCCCAAGCCAATACTGTCCTCTTCCATGTCAACTACTTCACACAGTTTAGTGTCATCTGCAAAAATTTATGTTTTACTGTGACAGCCTTCTACAAGATCATTAATAATTATATTGAAGAGGATAGGGCCCAGTACTGATCACTGAGTGACCCCAATAGTGACAGTGACCCAATCTGAGTATGTACCGTTAATAACCACCCTCTGGTTTCTATCACTGAGCCAGTTACTTACCCACATACAGACGTTTTCTCCCAGTCCGAGCATTCTCATTTTATATACTAACCTTTTATGTGGTACAGTGTCAAATGCTTTGGAGAAGTCCAGATACACGACATCCATTGATTCGCCGCTGTCAAGTCTAGAACTTACCTCCTTATAGAAACTGATTAAATTAGTTTGACATGACCGATCCCTTATAAAGCCATGCTGATATGGCGTTATTTACTTATTTTCATTGAGGTACATCAAGATAGCATCTCTTAGAAAACCTTCAAACTGTTTACCCATGACAGATGTTATACTTACCGGCCTATAGTTTCCAGGCTCTGTTTTTGGACCCTTTTTGAATATTGGCAGCACATTTGCTATGCGCCAATCCTGTGGAACACTCCCTGTCAGTATACAGTCCTTAAATATCAGAAATAAGGGTCTGGCTATGACAATACTTAATTCTCTTAGGATAATTTTAATCTTTTTAAGACGCCGCTGTACTTCTTCCTGGGTCAGACAGGGCACTTTTAATGGGGAATTAACTTTTACATTCTGCATTTCATCTGACAGTTTATTTTCTTCAGTGAATACATTGGAGAGAAAAAATATTTAATAGCTTTGCTTTCTCCTCATCGCTCTCTGCAATTCCCCCCTCATTACTCTGTAGAGGGCAGACACCTTCAGATTTACACTTTTTACCATTTACGGTATATAATTGAAAAACATTTTAGGGTTAGTTTTGCTCTCTTTGGCAATTAATCTCCCGGTCTCTAGTTTGGCTGCTTTTATTTGTTTTTCACATATTCTATATTTTTCATTATAGTTTTTCAGTGCTTCATCGCTTCCCTCCTGTTTTAGTGATTTATATGCTTTCTTTTTGTCATTTATTGCTTTCTTTACAGTTCTATTTATCCACATTGTTTTTTTCTTGTTCCTTAACCTTTTATTCCCATACGATATATGTACCTCTCACAATGAGATTTCAGGATGCTTTCAAAATATCCCATTTTGTGGCTGTATTTTTTATTTTTGAGGACTTTGTCCCAGTTAGTTAGGCCTATGGCCTCTCTTAGTTGGCTAAATTCAGCTTTTTTGAAGTTTGGTATTTTTGTTCCTCCCTGTAGAAATGCTCTTTTAAATGATAATTGGAAGGTTATTACTTTATGGTCACTTTATGGTCACTATTTCCCAGGTGTCCCCCAACCTGCACGTCTGTTGTTCTGTCAGGTCTATTGGTTAATACTAGGTCCAGTATGGCCGTCCCTTTAGTCGGGTCCTGAACCAAAGGTAATTGTCTTTGGTTATTGCCAAGAACCTGTTTTCTTTCTGAGATATACAAGTTTCAGTTTCCCAGTCTATATATGGGTAGTTGAATTCCCCCATAATAACCACCTCATTATGATTTGCCGCCTCGTCTATCTCGTTTAGTAGCAGTTTTTCTGTGGATTCTTGTATATTAGGTGATTTATAGTAAACTCCAATTAGTAATTTATTATTGTTTTTGCCTCCATGAATTTCTACCCACAGTGACTCCACATGTTCATGTCCCTCACTTATATCTTCCCGGAGTGTGGGCTTTAGACAGGACTTTACATAAAGGCAGACCCCTCCCCCTCTCCGGTTTTGGCAATCCTTTCTAAACAGACTGTAACCCTGTTTAAGTGGTACTGTCTCTTTAAGAAAGGATTTCAGCTTACTCACTGTGCTTATGAAGCCACATGCATGTAAGATGGCGGACAGCTCTAAGCTTGCTTGCAGACTGCCTTTAGACATGCAAAGACTGTAGATTTAAGATTTGTTTTGAATATTCTGCCACAGATGTACATTAGAGAAGTCTCTGACTGGTTGTGAGTGGTAATCTCTGTACAAGCAATGGTAGATAGCTGAACTCACTAATATCCCTAGGTCGTGGTACCAGTTGGATGTGAAGCTCCAGTGAGGAGGATACAATGGGAATGCTTTGGTAATTTATTCAGTTTACCTTGAGCAAAGACATATAGAGGACATTACACTATATTAGAGGATATTAGAGGTCAAAACGAAATGCTCTCCCCAGCTCTGAGTCTGCTGCAAAAAGAAAGACACAGGCCCAGAACAAACAGGAAATGATGTCACCGAAAGGGGAGGAGTAGAGAGAGAGCAAAAGCAATGAGATTTACATAATACATTCAGAAACCTATAACAAGAATGACCACAGGGTGGCAGCATACATAAACACGGTATTGATATGATAAAACAAATACAGCAATTTATATTAAATGGAAGAAATAAATGTTGGGACAGCACAGCCCTTTTACTCCTTGCTCTTGAACTGACTGTTCACTTGCTGCCTAAAATATCCCAACCCTTGACAAAAACCACTGCCATGTGATCGTCAACATTACTCCTCTCACCAGAGGTTTTAATGTTATTTTTTTGGCTAGTGTATTTCCAATAAAGACCATTAGGTTTGAGAGTCTACTTTGAACTTTTATATGCGGTGCAGTTGGAGAGCTCCTCCCCAAACTAACTACATGTAATCCCTAAATTTCCGAGGTTCCACATGGACGTCTGAAGAAAGTTGAAAAGTATACTTTACCGGTGGTGTCAAAATCTGGAAAATAGTCGGGACAATTCTGAGTCACATTAAGTCCAGCGGTTGTATCATCCCAGCACAACCATCCATCCCAGGTGCGGTTACAATATAGACCTGTTGATGAACAATGGATATAAATTAATATGACCGTAATTAATATTCTTGCCTCCTTGGTTGTCTTGTTCTTTGACCACCCATGTAGTTAATAATTATCGTATGTAACTTTAAAACCTGGCCCCTTGTTGTCATCCAGTCCACACACATTTATATGAAGGAACTTCTGCTCCTTTTAGAGCAACGGAAGCTCCTTCATCTAAAGTATCTTATCTTTAGCATTTTGGTTAAAATCCCACAATAAAGAATGCTGGAAGACCTGTCATGTTAGACAAAGTAATTTGACTATGTGAAGCTCGGAGAGAACTGATTTGTTTACTTCGCCGCATGTACAAGTAAAAGTGACACATAAATAATATGTTAATATCCGTCGTCTCAGCACTTCATGTGTCATTGCTGTAAAAAACAACTTGAAATTCAATTAATACACTGGGAGAAGAATTCATCGTACTGACAGGGCAGATACGGTAATGGCTGCCCATAGACCGGTATTCTATGTATCTTTTAGGTACTTGTATTTGTTCAGAAAGTTGTTAGTGTCAGCATATCCCACTGGTCGAAAAAAAGGCAATTATACAAAGGCGCTGACTTTTTGTATTTTTACACCATTCACTCCAGTTTTGTAATGTGGGTATTTATGTTAATGAGGTTCACTCCAGACTTAAAAAAATAATTGCAATCTCACTCTAGGAGGAGGGAGAAATAGGAAAACTGGACTAGCTTCTCTAGACAGAAGTGTTAGGTCTAAGGACAAATTTATCAAGTAACATGAGACATTTGATAAATGTGCCATAAAGTACGACAACGCAGACTCAAGCAAAACAGACTAAAATTTTTCCCTCATGATAGATCTCCCCGAAAGAGTAATTGTATTGTCACGGGCAATGTTAACAATCTGCAAAAGTCACGTATTATGAGGATATCATTGTAACCTATCTTATACATAGTAGGTAGAAATATACTACTTTTATTATTGTACATTGGATGCAGTATTATAGTAGATACATTCAAGTACATAGGAGGAGTATTATAGTAGTTACATTCTTGTACACAGGATCAGTATTATAGTAGTTATATTCTTGTACATAGGAGCAGTATTATAGTAGATATATTCAAGTACATAGGAGGAGTATTATAGTAGTTATATTCTTGTATATAGAAGCAGTATTATAGTAGTTATATTCTTGTACATAGGAGGCAGTATTATAGTAGTTATATTCTTGTACATAGGAGCAGTATTATAGTAGATATATTCTTGTACATAGGAGCAGTATTATAGTAGTTATATTCTTGTACATAGGAGGAGTATTATAGTAGTTATATTCTTGTATATAGAAGCAGTATTATAGTAGATATATTCTTGTACATAGGAGCAGTATTATAGTAGTTATATTCTTGTACATAGGGGCAGTATTATAGTAGTTATATTCTTGTACATAGGGGGCAGTATTATAGTAGTTATATTCTTGTACATAGCAGCAGTATTATAGTAGTTATATTCTTGTACATAGGAGCAGTATTATAGTAGATACATTCAAGTACATAGGAGGAGTATTATAGTAGTTACATTCTTGTACACAGGATCAGTATTATAGTAGTTATATTCTTGTACATAGGAGCAGTATTATAGTAGATATATTCAAGTACATAGGAGGAGTATTATAGTAGTTATATTCTTGTATATAGAAGCAGTATTATAGTAGATATATTCTTGTACATAGGAGCAGTATTATAGTAGTTATATTCTTGTACATAGGAGGAGTATTATAGTAGTTATATTCTTGTATATAGAAGCAGTATTATAGTAGATATATTCTTGTACATAGGAGCAGTATTATAGTAGTTATATTCTTGTACATAGGAGGAGTATTATAGTAGTTAGATTCTTGTACATAGGAGCAGTATTATAGTAGATATATTCAAGTACATAGGAGGAGTATTATAGTAGTTATATTCTTGTATATAGAAGCAGTATTATATTAGTTATATTCTTGTACATAGGAAACAGTATTTTAGAAGTTGTATTCTTGTACATAGGAGCAGTATTATAGTAGTTATTTTCTTGTACATAGGGGGCAGTATTATAGTAGTTATATTCTTGTACATAGCAGCAGTATTATAGTAGTTATATTCTTGTGCAAAGGAGGCAGTATTATAGTAGTTATATTCTTGTACATAGGAGCAGTATTATAGTAGTTATATTCTTGTACATAGGAGGCAGTATTATAGTAGTTATATTCTTGTACATAAGAGGCAGTATTATAGTAGTTATATTCCTGTACATAGAAGGCAGTATTATAGTAGTTATATTCTTGTACATAAGAGGCAGTATTATAGTAGTTATATTCTTGTACATAGGGGGCAGTATTATAGTAGTTATATTCTTGTACATAGCAGCAGTATTATAGTAGTTATATTCTTGTACATAGGAGGCAGTATTATAGTAGTTATATTCTTGTACATAAGAGGCAGTATTATAGTAGTTATATTCTTGTACATAGGGGGCAGTATTATAGTAGTTATATTCTTGTACATAGCAGCAGTATTATAGTAGTTATATTCTTGTACATAGGAGGCAGTATTATAGTAGTTATATTCTTGTACATAGGGGGCAGTATTATAGTAGTTATATTCTTGTACATAAGAGGCAGTATTATAGTAGTTATAATCTTGTACATAGGAGCAGTATTATAGTAGTCATAATCTTGTACATAGGAGCAGTACTATAGTAGTTATATTCTTGTACATAGGAGGCAGTATTATAGTAGTTATATTCTTGTACATAGGAGCAGTATTATAGTAGTTATATTCTTGTACATAGGAGCAGTATTATAGTAGTTATATTCTTGTACATAAGAGGCAGTATTATAGTAGTTATATTCTTGTACATAGGGGGCAGTATTATAGTAGTTATATTCTTGTACATAGCAGCAGTATTATAGTAGTTATATTCTTGTACATAGGAGGCAGTATTATAGTAGTTATATTCTTGTACATAGGAGCAGTATTAAAGTAGTTATATTCTTGTACATAGGAGCAGTATTATAGTAGTTATATTCTTGTACATAAGAGGCAGTATTATAGTAGTTATATTCTTGTACATAGGGGGCAGTATTATAGTAGTTATATTCTTGTACATAGCAGCAGTATTATAGTAGTTATATTCTTGTACAGAGGAGGTAGTATTATAGTAGTTATATTCTTGTACATAGGAGCAGTATTAAAGGGAACCTGTCACCGGGATTTTGTGTATAGAGCTAGCACATCCGCAATATCCAGTCCCCATAGCTCTGTGTGTTTTTATTGTGTAAAAAAACCGATTTGATACATATGTAAATTGACCTGAGATGAGTCCTGTCCCTGACTCATCTCACGTACAGGACTCATCTCAGGTTAATTTGCATATGTATCAAATCAGTTTTTTTACACCATAAAAGCACACAGAGCTATGGGGACTGGGTATTGTGGATGTGCTAGCGGCCATCTAGCAACCCATGTCCTCAGCTCTATACCCCAAATCCAGGCAGGAGAAGTATTATAGTAGTTATATTCTTCTACATAGGAGACAGTATTATAGTAGTTATATTCTTGTACATAGGAGGCAGTATTATAGTGGTTATATTCTTGTACACAGGAGGTAGTATTATAGTAGTTATATTCTTATACATAGGAGGTAGTATTATAGTAGTTATATTCTTGTACATTGGAGAGGTATTATAGTAGTTATATTCTTGTATAACGGTGGCAGTATTATAGTAGTTATATTCTTGTACATAGGAGCAGTATTATAGTAGTTATATTCTTGTACATTGGAGAGGTATTATAGTAGTTATATTCTTGTATAACAGTGGCAGTATTATAGTAGTTATATTCTTGTACATATGAGCACTGCAGTATTAGTAGTCATATATTTGTACATAGGAGTATTACAGTAATTATATTTTTGTACATAGGGGGCAGTATTTTACTAATTATATTCTTGTACATGGGAATCAGTATTATAACAGTTGTATTCTTGTACTCTTCATACAGTAGTCAGCAGTATTTTAGTAGTCGTGCATGCTACGTACACTTTTAACATCTTGATTCAGAGTTATGAGAATGCTAATACATGTTCTATTTATGGTAAAAAGAAGCACGAGTAATAATAATATAATAGCAATAATTGAGTTGCCAGGGATACCAGGATGATGTGTGGCTGGACATAAGGTCATTTTAATTTTAAGCAAGAAATCAGCTGTAAAGTATTTTTTTAATGTCCCTTTCTTTGCCTCTCTCGCACTACACGGCCTTTCTTTTATGACTAATTAATGGATACGTTTTACTTTGTTCTACAGAAACCGCTATTGAATTTCTATCACTCAGATGAAATGTTACACGTAACAAGCCACAACCTTTTTTCCTTCTGGTTTACAAATGCCTAAAAAGAATATGATAAAATTTGTATCTAGAGTTGTGTGAAAGAATTTGGCTGAGGTGGAATTAAATCCAATCCACTGTCATATTGTCATGGCATCTATTTCCAACTTTTTTCAGAATACACTGTATTTCTATGTAAAAAATTGCAGCCAATAATAACTTACAGCAGGTATTGTATTGGTGAAGGCTATGGAAACCTGGAGCATTTTGTTATGATTGTATTTTACTCATTTTGGGCTAAACATTTTTTTCAGTTAGTCTTTATTAAAAATGTTCACCATTTTTGAAATACAAGGGTTAAAAAATATGTCTGTTTGCAAGCTGTGACTTTCAGTTTACTCTGAATCAAATCAGCTGACAGCTCACATAGAGCTTTTTATCTCTGAACTCCTGCAATATTCTAATCAGTTTGATAAGGATTGAGCTATCATGCGTGTTTATGAGATCAGGAGATCAGAGCTAAGAGCTCCACATGAGCAGTCAGCAGACTGAATTCAGAGAATACTGATAATTACAGCTTGCAAGCAGACTGATTTTTCAACCCTTGTAACTCAGAAATGGCTGAACATTTTTAAAGAGGACCTTTCACCACTCCTGACATTCATTTTTCATAGCTTCATGCATTCCCCATGTAATAACAATTCTGGAGCATCTGTTCTTGTGTCTGTATGTTGTGCCGTTCCTTTATTATTTCTACTAGAAGGTATGAATGAATTGCTATTAGCCTTCAGTAAGGGTACAGAGGGGAGGTAACCAGTTGGGGGTGTGTACCTGCACAGTCTGAAAATGGCAGCACTGATTGGATAGAGTGAGTCTGTGCAGGTACACGCCCCCAACTGGTTACCTCCCCTCTGTACCCTTACTGAAGGCTAATAGCAATTCATTCATAACTTCTAGTAGAAATAATAAAGGAACGGCACAACATACAGGCATAAGAACAGATGCTCCCGAATTATTACATGGAGAATGCATGTAGCTATCAAAACAGGAATGTGAGGAGTGGTGAAAGGTCCTCTTTAATAAAGACCCAAAATGAGTACAATGCAATTATTAAAAATGCCCCATAGGTGTACATAGCCCTTAATAGTGTGTAATGTGTGGGTGGTGCACACTACAGTCTCTTTGGATGGAGCAGAACATGGCAGCTGTAGGCACACCTGAACTTTACTGTAAATATTCTATATATCTTCATGGTATTTCTTTTTATTATGTATCGAAACATATTCACACAGGTGAGCAGTAATGTTCAGTTGCTCCAATACAGGCACAGTCTTTCATAGGAGGGTAAAAAAAATGCATACACTTGACAGTTGCGGTCTTTTATAGGCATATCACTTTTGACAGTTACTTAAAAGCACAGTTCTGGCAACTTTTTACAGTCCATATACACAGTCTATAGTCTCAAGGTGGACCTCCTGGATTCAGGGGAAATTTTTTAAGCCTCAAAGCCTCAAGTGCTTTAGCTCTATGTCTTCTGCTCTTGCAGATGTCACATTACTCCTTCCACTTCTCCACTGTTCCCAGTGGCTGACGCATTGACTAGGCCATTGGCTTCTCGTTGCCAGTAAGCCTACTCTTTCTTCTTCTGCAGGATCTACTCTCACCTGAATGAAGAATGATTTATTTCTCATATTTATGCGATCCCTGCTGCGTATGGAATTCGAGTCTATGTACTGTATGTGTCTGCGAAAATAAGTTTTATGGTTCTAATAGCTGTGGGCCCCTTCGGGTACTAGGACTCTGGTGTAACAGCTACCTCTATAGCTAAACTATAGGACAGCATTAGTTATGTTAAAAACATTTTCACATAAGTTAAACTTTTGAAGAACCTTATTAAAGGGGCTGTCCAGTCTTATGTAAACATGTATGGGCATTTCAATATTTCTGCTTGCTCCCGGGACTGCAAGGTCTGTTGGTCTGTACGGTTGTACAGCAAGGCATTTTAGTGGTTCCTTCCCTTTTTATTCCTTGTAATGTAGTTGGTTAGTGGTGCCCGATTCCTGGCCAAGTTCCTGAAGTATGAAGTACCACACTCTAAAGACCTTTAGGTGGGGCTAGGAGGAGCCAGGAGACTAGAAATCATCTAGCTATGTAACGAAGGGCTCAAATCCATTGAAGACATCATCAAGGTAAGTTGTGTCTTTCTACCATCGCCTCTCTGTGTATCATATGAACTTTGGCCAGGTGTCACATTGGGCACTGGTCGATGGGGAACTAGCTCATTTGTTCACAGCATTGATGAAGGCTACTTTCTTTACTCTAATAAACTTTCCCGCACCTAAATTGGGTTAAGCCTATTTTTTCCTGAATCTCAGATAATACAATAATCCTTCCCCTAGCATTAGGGTTGCTTGGAGTTTTTTTTACTGGATCTAAAAAGGTGTGCAGTGTCCCACTCGTGATCGTGGGCACCACAAACTAGTTTGATTGTGTTTTATTGTCATATATTATGCCTGTATGCTGTACTTCATCTCATGTCATATTCTCCCATGTCACTATGTGATTCTATATGTAAGATCCTTTATACAGGCCTAGTTAGTGTGCACTACACTAGTTTCTCCACTAGATGGGGCGGTGTTACAGTGTATATATAGCTTAGCTCAGGCCCAGTTAGGGCTCTTCTTCTTTTTCCTGAAGTCTAGTCAGAGAGCAGCCAAGATGTAGCTGCCTACTGGAGGGAGGCCTCCTGCCTCTCTGCTCTCTCCCTGTTGGCTCCACAGTCCAGGGTAAAGCCTACAAGATTCAGCCTGAAGGGGAGAAGTCCACTTCTATAGCTCGCTCCTCCGGGGTGACCAGAAACAAGCTGCAAACAGCAAGTATTCAAGGGGACTAGTATATTTTATTTAAGTCATAGGATAGCAAACGGCCGTACTCAAAGGCTTCCCAGGCACCTTTGCAAGCAGGTGTAGGACACAGCTTCCGGCATCCACACCTCCAGTTTAAATCCTGAGGACAGTTAGGCCATCTGTCAGAAAAGCCCTGGAAATAGAGGTTCAAGGATTCTGAAAACCACCTTTACTTCAGGTTAGAATAAGGCGAGAGTTAATACCAGCCTAAGACTTTTTATGCTTCAAAAGCCTAGTCTTAGGCAGCAGCTTTCATATATATAAAAGACAAAGAGCCTGTTTTATCTGAGGACTTACAATATCCTTCCCTCGTATGCATGAGAGACTGTATTGCATATCTGGATGTACTAGAGACTGTATTGCATATCTGGATGTACTAGAGACTGTATTGCATATCTGGATGTACTAGAGACTGTATTGCATATCTGGATGTACTAGAGACTGTATTGCATATCTGGATTTACTAGAGACTGTTTTATACTTGGATGTAACCGTTATCAGGAGCAACGTTCAGTAAAAGTTATAAGCTGGATTGCACCATCCTTGTCTCAGTCTCCAATTCCTCAGTTAACACTACAGTAAATGGTTGTACCACCACAAAAGGTACTGGCGTCACGACTACAAGGGACCTCGCCATAGGCACATTAATACAGACCATCAAGGGCACCTCGAACCACCATCTGGTGTGCCCCAGAGAATTCCTGTGCCGTTCTCCTCATCACTTATGCGAGCCTGCCCAGGGACGACGTAACCGTGAGTAACCAGAACTGTACTTACCTCGGCCCACCTAATGCTCACACCGTGATCTCACATATAACTCCCCATCGGTCTGGCTCACTGCAGGTGTATCTTATAAAACTGTCAAAAAAAACACACTACTCCCTTCTCCAAACCCTTCTAAACCAGCACAGAAGCTCCGGCGGTTGATCTGTCTTTGGTTACAAGCAGCCAGCATGTAAACTATTAAGCCACCAATCAGCGGCCTCACAGGCTATGCTCCTGGCATAATGGGCTATGCTGGCCATGTGTAGACAAAGACCATAGGAACTTCTTGAACTTCTATACTAGGGGTTGGAGAGGTGAGTAGTATTTGTTGGTTATTTTAAACCTTTCCTGCTGTTTTTATGTTTTTTTCCCAACTTCCCAAAAAAATCATATATTTATTTATTTCAGGCACTTATATAACGCTGACATATTTTACAGCGCTTTACAGGCATTAGCTCCACGCTGTCCCCAATGGGGCTCACAATCTAAAGTCCCTATCAGTATGTCTTTGGAGTGTGGGAGGAAACCGGAGAACCCGGGGGAAACCCACGCAAACACAGGGAGAACATACAGACAGGGCTGCACCACCAATGAGGCTAGGTGAGGCGACTGCCGCAGAAGGGCGATTATCTATTTCTGCAGTATAGTATTAGGAAGCGCAGTATGTGGCGCTGTAGTCTCCTTTATGTTTTGTAGCTCTGTATGTAATGTTTTCCAAGTATACCTTTGACAGTAGAGCTGGAGGGAAGGGTTATGTTAAGAAATTGGCATGGGGGGGGGGGGACACCATTTGGGTTTTCGCCTCAGGCAGCAGAAAGGCTAGGTGCACCCCTGCATACAGACTCCATGCAGGTGTTGTCCTCGTCAGATTTGAACCCAGGACCCCAGCATAGGTGCTGGTCTGCTGGTTGTCAGCTTGGCTTGTAGCTTTAAAGGGACTCTGTCACCACTTTCTAACCCCCACTTTTTTAACTATCGTTTTATTCATGGTGCCCTTCTGATTACAGTTGTCATCTTATATGTTAGATCTGCGGTGCCGTTTAGGTAAAAAATCGATTTATATCACCTGTCAATCAGCTAGATAAGGTGCCCAGGGCGTTCCTCTCCTCTTGAATCTGCCGCCGCCGCCGCCGTTGGTGCCCAGCTCCTCCCCCGGTCTCGTCAGCGCTGCTTCAAACAACACAGATCCGCCTCCGGCTCTCCCTCAATGCCCCCTCCTTTTTTTCGGAAATCTCGCGTGTGCGCACAGGCCTGCGCCCGTGCGTACGCATCCTTTTCTCGCGCATGCGCATAACGCGAACTTAGAGCGATGATGCCGAAAGGATGCGTACGCACGGGCGAGATTTCCGAAAAAAAGGAGGGGGCATTGAGGGAGAGCCGGAGGCGGATCTGTGTTGTTTGAAGCAGCGCTGACGAGACCGGGGGAGGAGCTGGGCACCAACGGCGGCGGCGGCAGGCGGCAGATTCAAGAGGAGAGGAACGCCCTGGGCACCTTATCTAGCTGATTGACAGGTGATATAAATCGATTTTTTACCTAAACGGCACCGCAGATCTAACATATAAGATGACAACTGTAATCAGAAGGGCACCATGAATAAAACGATAGTTAAAAAAGTGGGGGTTAGAAAGTGGTGACAGAGTCCCTTTAAGGGATGTAGCAGTTGCACTGTGGCCTCTCTACCTGATGGGGCCACATACTGTAGGAAGACACCTACTGTATATCAGAAATGTCACATGGTAGGTGGTGGCCCTGTCATAGATTTTGCACTGGATCCCTGACTGCTAGTTTGTTACAGTGTATCACTCTGTGTTCTGTGTCCCGTTAAGGCTTTGTCTGAAACACGACAGGAGCTTACAATTTTCACAGCTATTTATTTTCCACACGCAAGACTAAACAGTAAATGGAAAATGTCAGCTGTGTTGCTGGCTGCAGTACCTAGGGCTGTGTGTATACAGAGTAACGGAGCCGCCGCTGTGCGAGCCGGACCGGGGCAGGATGGGTTTCCAGTCTTTGAATGTAACACCAAAGGAATATTATTATATAAATCATGAACTTTACCTGATTTAGAATATGGAGGATCCCTTTTCATTTTCTCATAACATTTGAACTGTGAACTCATAATTTTTTCTCTTACTCTGGCATCCTCGTGCGCTAGCGGCATTAGTGTTGGGTCGGCATAGTTTACGGTAGATCCATAACATGGAGCCATTCTCTGCATAGAAAGGAAGACGATTAGTGGAATAGGATGAGACAAACAGGTAATGCTAGGAAATTTAGTTGGAAATGGTATACCTTTGAAATATAGATAGATAGATATGAGATAGATAGATAGATATGAGATAGATAGATAGATAATAGATAGATAGATAGATAATAGATAGATAGATAGATACATAATAGATAGATAAGAGATAGATGGATAGATAATAGAAGATAGATAGATAGATAGATAATAGATAGATAGATAGATAAGAGATAGATAGATAGATAGATAGATAGATAGATAGATAATAGATAGATAGATAGATAGATAGATAGAAGAGATAGATAGATAGATAGATAGATAGATAGATAGATAGATAATAGATAGATAGATAGATAAGAGATAGATAGATAGATAGATAATAGAAGATAGATAATAGATAATAGATAGATAAGAGATAGATGGATATGAGATAATAGATAGATAGATAGATAGATAGATAGATAATAGATAGAGAGATAGATACAGTACATAGATAGATATAAGATACATAAATATGAGAGATATGAGCTATCTGTCTGTTTTTCCTGTCTATCTTTCTACTCAAATCTGTCTATCCATCTATTGCATATCTATCTATCGCAAATATTTATCGCGAATATTGGCACTTCGAGAATTCGCGAATATCTATAATATAGTGCTATATTTTGGTAATCGCGAATACCCATGATCCCTCACTGCTTCTTGCTTGTGAGCCAATGAGAAGGCTGCAATATCTTTGACTTTAGGAGTAGTGTTGATTGTGAATTGTCCGATTGCCGATTTTTGCAATCAACAAAATAATGACTGGAGATCACGAATTTGCGAATATATGACCAATATTCACCCAAATATTCGCAAAATATCGTGAATTCGAATATTGCCCCTGCCACTCATCACTGCAAATGATCTCTGCGAGGTATAAGCACTGGTCAGTCCTTGTATAATGCTGATTGAGCTGTAACAGGACTGAGACATTGGCATCTGACTGGGGTGACGAAACTAGTTGTTTTTAAATTAAATCTGGAGTGTTGCAACATCATCTGTGTTTATGTGGATTAGGGCTGGATCTTGGCCCTACTTGCTGGAACCCTTTACTTCTTCTTCTTTTTTTTGCATTAGATGGAAGGACAGACAGACATACAAACAGATAGACAGACGGACATTTATTACATAAATATATAGATATGTATAATGCTTGTTGAGAAACGTCCTGTAACGGACTGAAACATTGCTATCCAACTGGGGTTAACAAACCACAGTTTATTTTACTGAAATCTTCTGGAGGGTTCAATATCTTCTGTGCTGATGTGGATTAGGACTCGCTGGATCTTGGCCCTATTTCCTGGCAACTGTTTTTCTTCTTTTTTTTTGTAGGACTGCTGTGTTTTGTATTGAATAGATAGATGGATAGATAGGAGCTAGATAGATAGATAATAGAGATAGATAGATAGATAGATAGATGCTAGTAGATATATATAGAATAGCTAGATAGATAGATAGTAGATAGATAGATAGATCGATAGATGGATAGATAGTAGATCGATTGCAGCACCTATATCGCATAGCTCCTAGATCGCTCGCTCGCATCCCTCCATCGCATCAGCTGCCCTCATCGCTGACTACGCTCGCTCATATCTCTCGCTCCTCGCTAGCTAGCATCGCTCGTAGCTCGATCTGACGCTCGCTACGCTTTCTCTGCCTGCTCATCGCTACGCTCGATGCTAGACTCATAGTCGCTCTGCGCTCCCTAGATGCTCGCTCGCCGCTCGCTCGCTCTGCGCTCGCTCGCTCGCTCGCTCATCCTCGCTCGCTCCTCGCTCGCTCGCTCGCTCCTCGCTCTCTCTCTCGCTCCTCCTCGCTCTGCGCTCCCTCGCTCGCTCGCTCTGCGCTCGCTCGCTCTGCGCTCGCTAGCTATGCGCTCGCTCGCTCGCTCGCTCTGCGCTCCTCGCTCGCTCGCTGGATCGCTCTGCGCTCGCTCGCTCGCTCGCTCGCTCTGCGCTCGCTCGCTTTCTCTGCGCCTCGCTCGCTCGCTCGCTGCTCGCTCCTCGCTCGCTCGCTCTCGCTCGCTCGCTCGCTCGCTCGCCGCTCGCTCGCTCGCGGCTCGCTCCTCGCTCGCTCGCTCCTCGCTCGTCGCCTCGCTCGCTCGCTCGCTCGCTCGCCGCTCGCTCGCTCGCTGCTCGCTCCTCGCAATAGATCGACTCGATAATACTCGATCTGCGCTAGCCTAGATACGATAGATAGATATTGCCCCATGGCGGAAATGTCTGACCTCAAAGATGCAACAGAAGGCCAAAAAAGCAACAACCCAACAGCTGGTTTGACCGGGAGTGTAAAGATATAAGGAAGGCGCTAAGAATGGCCTCAAATAGGAAACACCAAGATCCGAACAACCCCAGCCTGAGGGAAGCCTACAACAACATACAAAGGCAATACAAAAATACCCTCAGAAAGAAAAAGCAAGGCAACATCTCAACCAAGCTCCTCCAACTCCAAGACGCTCTCCAGGACAACTGCTTCTGGGAACTATGGAAGCAGATGGACAAAACCAGCAAGAACACCAACCTCCACATCCAAAACGGCAACATCTGGCTCCAGTACTTCAAGGACCTGTACAAAGCCATTTCGAGGGAGGATCAAAGCCCAGAACAAAAAGAAATCACGAAAAAGCTGAAGGATATGGAGGAAAAAATCAAAGATTTCCAAAACCCTCTAGACACACCGATCACGCTGCAGGAGATAACAGAGAGGATCTCAATGATAAAGAGTAAAAAAGCCAGCGGCCCAGATGGATTCTTCCAGAAATGATCAAATACAGCCCGCCAGATATCCAGGTCGCATTAGTAAAACTCTACAATGTTGTGCTGAGTGCCGGCTACTTCCCCCAGAGCTGGAACCAGGGCATCATCACCCCCATACAAAAGGGCGGAGACAGGTATGACCCAGCCAACTATAGAGGGATATGTGTCAGCAGCAACCTGGGAAAACTCCTCAGCAGTATCCTGAATAAGAGGATCCTCAGCTTCCTCACCCAGCACAACATCCTCAGCAGAAGCCAAGCGAGCTTCATACCAAACCACTGCACCACGGACCACATCTACACCCTGCAGAGCCTCATCAAGAGCCATGTCCACAATACAAAGCAGGGAAAGATCTATGCCTGCTTTGTGGACTTTAAGAAGGCCTTTGACTCAGTGTGGCATCCGGGCCTATTCCTGAAACTTCTTGAAAGCGGAATAGGAGGAAAAACATATGATGTCATCAGAAGCTCCTACACTGAGAACAGAAGCAGCGTGAAGGTAAATGGGAGGAGAACGGCTTATTTCCAGCAGAACCGAGGAGTCAGACAGGGCTGCAGCCTCAGTCCAACCCTCTTTAACATCTACATCAATGAGCTGGCGGCGGCTCTGGAGTCCTCCACAGCACCTGGTCTCACCCTCCATGACACTGAGGTGAAATTTCTCCTTTATGCAGATGATCTTCTGCTACTATCGCCAACTGAAAAAGGTCTCCAAGATAACCTGAAAATCCTGGAGAAGTTCAGTAACACATGGGCACTGCCCATCAATCCAAAGAAAACCAACATCATGGTGTTCCAGAAAAGAAATCGAAAAGCAGCCGGGCGTCCTCCCTTCCTGCTAAACAACTGTCCAATTTCAGAAACAGACAGCTACACCTACCTGGGCCTAGAAATCAGCCAATCAGGGAATTTTAAGAAAGCCATGGAAATACTGAAAGACAAGGCGAGCAAAACCTTCTATGCCATCAGAAGGCGTCTGTATCACCTTAAAGCACCAGTGACCGTCTGGCTTAAAATCCTTGACACCATCATCGCCCCAATCCTCCTGTATGGCAGCGAAGTCTGGGGCCCAGACACATACCCAGACCGGGCAAAGTGGGACTCTGGGCCAACAGAACTATTCCACCTAGAACTCTGCAAACACTTTCTCCAGGTCCACAGGGGCACCTCAAACAGCGCCTGTCGAGCAGAACTGGGCAGATTCCCACTCTACTTTGCTGTACAGAAGAGGGCGCTATCATTCAGAGCCCATCTACATAGCAGCAGTCCCAGCTCCTACCATCACAAAGCCTTGCTACACCAAGAAGCCCCAGAAAAACAAAGCACCCCGCAACAAGTCACCCAAACCCAGCCTGCCCAAGCCACCAACCAATACAGCCTGACAAAGGGCGGAATCCAGAGGACGATACACAAGTACAAAGAGGAGTATATTAGCGTCTGGAAAAACGACATAAGAACATCCCAGAAGCTGACAGTATACCAGAGCCTGCAGAGGGAGTACAAACTGGCCCCATATCTGGAGAAACTCCCCAATCCAAAAGACAGACAGATCCTGAGCCAGTACAGACTGAGCGCCCACAGCCTGCTCATTGAATCCGGGCGTCATCGACAGAGGTACATGCCCAGGGAGAGCAGACTGTGCCAGCAGTGCGACCAGGAGACCGTGGAGGATGAGGCTCATTTCCTGCTGCGGTGCCCCAAATACTCAGCAGTGAGAGAGACTCACTTCAGGAGACTGTCTGATCTCTGCCCAGACTTCACCTCCATGGAGGAGGAAGAGAGACTCTCCATACTGCTGGGGGAAGAGGAGAACACAGCGGCCATAGCCGCACAATATATTACTGCCTGCCATGGACTGAGAGGAGCCTGATATACTATGGACTCCTATACCCCCACCCTGGACCTGTCCCCACCCCCAACCCTACCCAATTATTTACCACTTGCTTTGGCAATGCTAAAATGTATTTAGTCCTGCCAATAAAGCTGATTTGATTTGATTGATTTGATTTGATAGATAGATAGATAGAAGATAGATAGATAGATAGATAGATAGATAGATAGATAGATAGATATGAGATAGATAGATATGAGATAGATAGATATGAGATAAATAGATAGATAGATGGATAGATATGAGATAGATAGATAGATAGATAGGAGATAGATAGATAGATAGATAGAAGATAGAAGATAGATAGATAGATATGAGATAGCTAGAGAAAGGTTCTAGGGTTGAGCCGAAACGTAGCCTATCCACATGGGTGAATAAAGATTTTCATTTCTATTTCTGAAGTGCTGCCTGTTTGCTGTTTATGTACATTGGGCAATAGTCTAGTCCCTTTGGGTTTGCACCCGCTTTTCTTTTTAGTGGTGCCAGATTTTTTTCTCTATAGATAGATAGATACATATTAGATAGATAGATAACAAAACATACAAAACAAAAATGAAAGCGGCACAGCAAAACAAAGTAAATGGTGTGTCAGCGGCTATGGAGACAATCCTATATCCAAAAATTACATAAAAGTAAAAATTCCACGGCACTCCCGCAGGTTGTAGTTTAAAAAAAGTGTTCTTTTATCCCCAATGCGACGTTTCAGTCCTCTCACTGGGACTTTTATTAAGCAGCGCTGCTCGAGAAAAGTCCCAGGGAGAGGACTGAAACATCGCATTGGGGATAAAAGAACACTTTATTTAAACTACAACCTGTGGGAGTGCCGTGGAATTTTTACTTTTAGATAGATAGATATCTACATTATACCACATATACAGTGCCCAAGTGGGGAGCAGGCAAATGACTGGGGAGGTGGGGGGATAGCAGCTGCAGATCCTTTGTTGATGCCCTTCATCTTCGAAGACATAAACAACCGTTGTGGTAAATAGCAGAAAACCCACTTGATTTGGAGCAGAAAGTCTTTGCAGCTTGTGATTGGAGCAGTTAAGGACTCTGGCACCTAATTAACCATACAACATGCGCAGTGTCACACTGTGCGCCCTAGTAGCATTACGTTTTGTTCACATTTGACTTGGAGGATCTGCTCACAAAACCCTGACTCCACCGGGTCCATTATACGACTAATCTGGTTTGAATGAAAGCCACAACACATTTGTGAACAGAACCTGCGTGCACATTCGGGGCAGTGAAGGTTATTAGCTATATGCCATCTGTTGTAAAGCAGTGAATGGGTTAAAGTTTGTATCATTGGTGATCTATGGCAGTGAAAGGGACTAGTATGAGCATCCCTCATGGTTTAGAGCAGCAAAAGGGTTAATGTCAGGGTTCTTGTTGGTCTAAAGCAGTGGAGGAGTTACTGTCAGGATTACTACTGGTTTAGGGCAGTGAATAAGTTAATGACAGTATCCCTGGTGGTCTAGGGCAGTGAAGGAGTTAAAGGAAAGGTTCACCTTTTCAACCAATTCTATTTTATTATTCCAGTCAATATAACGTGAAACACGAAGTATGAGTAGCACGGCATCGTCATTGCTTATATTGGTTCACAGTAAACAGCACAGTCGTCTTTGTGGAGACTATTTATTTAGTTTGCAGCTTTGTCCCATTGTTGCATTACAGACCAGTGTAGAGAAGAAAAGGTTAATGCATTTGCCCGAGCACTGCTGTCCCTTCAGGGGTGAGAGAGTCAAGCCTCCACCACATCAATATTGATATCATATCCTAACCATAGACTATATCAATTTTTAAAGCCTGGATAACCCCTTTTACATTAGTATCCATGGTGGTCTAGGGCTCTAAAGGGTTCATTTTTGGATCCCGTATGGTATTGACAGTGAAAGGTTTTCAAACCTGGGGTCCAGTGGTTAATTGCCCAGTAAGGCTCCAGTTTTGCCCTGGCTATATTAGGTGCTAATGGTTTATCTTCCTGTTCTGTCTGTGCAGCTAGAGGGGACTGTGCAGCTGCAAATGAACAGCAGCACAGTCTCCCATAGGATTGCCTGATCATTGAACAAAAGAAATTCAGTAGCTCAGCATCTTGTAGAATGGTAGATACATTTTCCTTCTATTGGAACTAAGATGTATCTTGCTCCTCAAGTCCTGTCGTAAAATACCCTTGCCCATTCTGAAGTATGACTGCCCCTTTAAAGAGGCTCTTTTGCCAGGATCAACCCTATTAAACCAGGCATATAGCCTGATAGGGGTGATGTTTCTGAGTAAAACGATACCTGTATATTTATTCTTTTGTAGGTGCTGACGTTGTGGAGAAATGTACACTTTTATTTTTATGCAAATGAGCCATTGGAGCACCAAGAGGTGGACTTATGCGTTTTGAGCACCGCTCCAGCGACGCCCCCCCTCCCCTTGGATTGACAGCACCAGGGAAGATGATTAGTGCACACGAGCCGTTGGCATCACCACACCTGGAAGTGGAGGCGACAGCAGATAAAGCCGATGGCACCTCCACTTCTGGATAGAATGACATCAACGGCGTGTGCGCACTAATCATCTTCCCTGCTCAGCAAGCAGCAGAAGACGTGGTGCACATGCGCTGTGTTAGCTAACGAGTGCGCAGGCAAGAACACAGTGATAGACTTCCGTCTAGCGCTGTCAATCTAAGGGGGGGGGGGGGGTGTTTGAAGCAATGGAGGCGTCTGTATTGAGCACCAGGGGCGTCGCTGGAGCGGTGCTCAAACTATATAAGCCAACCTCCTGGTGCTCCAATGGCTAATTTGCATAAAAATAAAAGTGTACATTTCTCCACAACGCCGGCACCTACAAACAAAATATTGGTATTGTTTTATTCAGCTGGATCAGGCTATATGCTTGGTTTAGTAGGGTTGATCCTGGTGACAGAGGCTCTTTGAGTTTTCTAGTAGTGTAATTCCCTATGATATAGTTAATATCTCAATATGACGATATTCTAGTCAATATAAGATAAAACCCTATAGTCCCTGTCTCCAAATCTCTGTGTTAGGGAAAGTCGCACCAGTTTATAAATTGGACATGATAGATAGGACCTGTTGCACATTTTGTCTTAAGGCCTCTGTTTTTTGGGTAGTCAGCCCTCCTTTGAGAGTTGTCAGCTTTACAAGATATAGCAGTGTATAACGTCCGACTCCATGAGCACTTGATAAAATCCCTTACGTATCAACCAAGGAGAACCTGACGAGGGGATTTATGAATTTTAAGCGGAGTTACCCTTTCAAATAAAGAGCTCGTCTAATTTTTGAAGCTCTATTGATTCTATCGCATGTTCTCCTAATTCAACCCCATAAATTTCCCAAACTCATTCATTTTCCAACATTCATGCGACGCTCGGCTCAGCCTTTAGGAGAAACAGCATGGAGGTCTCAAGGAAAATCCCGTCAGTCAATGGCAGTCGCTTCAAGGGGATTTTTTTTCATGGTTTCTTGCAATCTGCTCTCTTTGGACACAGACTGTTACATATCCAAAGCACAGACGTAGCAAACATTAACTTGACGTGTGTCACATTAGATGCACAGTAGCAGCAAGCTTTAATCTGACCTTTTCAATGGCTTTTGTTGCTTTAAAGGGGTCTTCCGGATTGTGATGTTAATGGCCTATCATAAGGATAGGTCATCAATATCTGATAAGTGGGGGTGTGATTCCCGATACCCCGCCGATCAGCTGTTTGAAGAAGCCGTGGTGCTCTGGTGAACACGTGGCCTCTATCCCAAGGCTAGTGATGTCACGTTCATCGGTCACATGGTCTATTCACAGCTCAGCCCCATTCAAGTGAATGGGGCTTAGCTGCAATACCAAGTACAGCCACAATCCAATGGAGGGCGCTGGGCTAGTTAAACTGCGAAGGAGGCTGTGGCTCTTACAGGAGCACTGTGGTACCCTCAAACAGCTGATCAGCAGTGGGACCCCCGCCTCCCTGACATTAATGACCTATCCTGAGGATAGGTCATCAATATCTAACTCCTAGAAACCCCCCAAGCATCAATTGTAAGTTTGCTGCAACTGTGTATCTAATGTGTTAAAGGACAAGTTAAAGGGGTTATCCCAAGATTAATGTAAAAATGTAAAATCAGATATCAATGTAAAAATTTAAAATCATATATCATATAGTACATGACAATCTATTTCTAACAAAGCTAGAACCAGCCCTGTACCTCACATGGATCCAGAGATCTCCATGTTCATTGCTATTCTAAATTTATATCAAGTTGTTAGCTCAATGGGAGTGTCTTTTCTAAGGGCGGCTAAGGGGGCGTGTCCATGCTCACCCTATCACAGCTCAGGAGGCAGTTGAAGGATAGAACTGAGCATGTGCGGCCTTCTCAGTGAGCAGGACAAAGAAATAAGAAACAAACAGCAGGTGGCGCTATACAGATACATTTTATTGAATAACTCAGTGGCTAGGCAAAATTTTTAATTACATGCAATTACAAAAGTATTCAGTTCCCGATCCCGGTGCTGGTGTTAAAACTGTAGAATATTTTTCATGGGACAACCCCTTTAATGTTTGCTACATCAGTATGCTGTACTGTAGAAATGTGACATGGGGAGGACTTGTTGGCTTGCAGGCGGACACTCATTTAAGCCCTTCACACAAATATACTTGAATTATATAAAAATCATACTGCAGACTGCAAACTATTCTAAAAGTAAATACCTGGCAAAGTTCATCTCTGGCACAGTCTCTAAATGCCCCCAGCACTTTATGCTCTTAGACACCTTCATGCAACTTTGCCTTAAAATGTTTGGATACAGCCTGTTACAAATCTGAACTCCAGTTGCAAGAAACATTTTTGCTTCTTCACTCCCCTTTGTTGTGTTCGTTGTCAATTTACAGTTTGCTACAACTGTGCATGTAACCTAAGTCAAGTTAATGTTTACTGTATCTGTATGTCATAGATGATATGGGGCATGTGGAGGAGTTGTCGGTTTGCAGGGTGACATAACCTGAATTAATAAAAAAAATTATAATTGATTCCCCCCAGGCCCATACCCATATACCATATATATTTTGAAAGTAGGCACCCGTTAGTCTGTGCAAATGTCACCCAGCACTTTATACTTACGGACACCTTCATGCAACTTTGCATCAATATACAATTTTTGGTAAGAATTGCATAATAATTCATGTTTGTGGCTAAGATTTGACTCTTGATTTTGAGGAGAAGAGCATCTCCTAAGGATAAAAGTTCAGGGTGTGTAGTATTCCTACATGTCACTTATGCCTATATCTACCTGCACATACCTTCACAACATTTTCAGAACTGAAGAGACCAAAGATGTCTATAATCCAGATGACAGTAAATTTTGGTTTAAAGGGAACCTGTCACCGGGATTTTGGCCATAGAGCTGGGGACATGGGCTGCTAGATGGCCGCTAGCACATCTGCAATACCCAGTCCCCATAGCTCTCTGTGCTTTTATTGTGTTAAAAAACCGTTTTGATCCATATGCAAATGAACCTCATATGTGTCCTGTATCCGGAGATGAGTCCAGCGGAAAGGAGCCCAGCACTGCGCCCCATCCTCCGAATCTCCTCCTTGCTAGCTGACGTCACAGAGCTGGAGCGCCGAAATCTCGCGATGCGCGAGCTAGCGCATGCGCAGTGTCGGCATCATGTTCATTCCCTGTGCTGGCATCAGCACAGGGAACGAACTACGCATGCGCTAGCTCGCACATCGCGAGATTTCGGCGCTCCAGCTCTGTGACGTGAGCCAGCAAGGAGGAGATTCGGAGGACGGGGCGGTGCTGGGCTCCTTTCCGCTTGACTCATCTCCGGATACAGGACACATATGAGGTTCATTTGCATATGGATCAAAACGGTTTTTTAACACAATAAAAGCACACAGAGCTATGGGGACTGGGTATTGCAGATGTGCTAGCGGCCATTTAGCAGCCAATGTCCCCAGCTCTATGCGCAAAATCCCGGTGACAGGTTCCCTTTAAAGTAAAATAGCTGCTTAGGAGCAGCGGGTGATGAGACGTGCAAATGCACATTTGTTCATCACTTTAGTATGAAGAATTGCCAATCAAAGGTAACAATTAGACAGCACATATCCTCTCTCAAGTGGGGACATGGCAAGTTCCTGCTCCCCCTGGGCTATACAGGGGAAGACACGACAGTAAGGCCGTATCCGTGTTGCGGTCTGCAAACCGCATAGAAACATAGAAACATAGAAACATAGAATGTGTCGGCAGATAAGAACCATTTGGCCCATCTAGTCTGCCCAATATATCTGAATCCTATGAATAGTCCCTGGCCCTATCTTATATGAAGGATAGCCTTATCGGCAAAATGTGGATTCCAGACGTGTGTATCCTGCACTTTCTGCGAGACCCATTGTCAAAATGCCAATTCTTGTCCAAAAAACTGACGAGAATAGGACATATTCTATCACCTTTGGCACGGATGCACAGATGCGGATAGCACATGGATGACAGCTGCAGGTCCGCGTGTGATCTGCAAAAAATGTGGATCGGACATGGACCGAACATACATTTGTGTCAATGAGTAGGGTTGCCACCTTTCCCGGCAACAAATAACAGACAAGTTTACGCTGATACACAGGATGACATTTGGCACCAGTTGTTTTCCCTGTTGAGGGCACTGCTGACTATTTAGCATTTATTAAGTCACTATTTTTGAGTTGGCTCTGTCAGGTTTCCAGCCTACAACCGTCTGCATTGAAGTTAAAGACTCTAACTGCTGAGCCGTAGAGCTCAATGCTAGCAAAACAAAGATTTTCTCTGGCTAAGAACCTCAGTATTATTTTCCCCATGTATTATGCATTCAGATGGTCTTTCCAAATGTAACATCTCTAAAGTGCAACTCTTAAGTGCACATACTGAATTATACCAGAATGTAATATTATGGATATGGAATTCTCTTTGTCACCACTGACCATCACTCAATTCTCTCCTCTCCAGGTATGTCTGATTTGAACCTAACTGCTGCAACCCAACTTTTTAAGAGTCTGATATTGTCCACCCCTCTCATCTTTCCTTCTAAATCCTGGTATGTCTAATTTGATCTTTAATGTCTCTTTCCCTGCTGGTTTTAATGAGTATTTGTTTAAATTGACTATTTCACCCCTGTATCTGATCCTCCCTTGATTAGGCCAAATATAGCCCCCTCCCCTCTTGTTTACACCTGATTGAACACTGAGTGGTATCAATCTAAGTTCCTAGGTCTTTTCAGACCTTGGTCTTTCCAAATGCAACATCTCTCAAGTGCAACTCTTAAAGGGAGTCTGTCAGCAGATTTACCCCTTTTTAACAGTTGCCATACCGCTGTAGCCGCAAAACAGATGATTAACACAGTACCTTTATATGCTTTGGTGGACTTTTAAATATGCCAAAAACGAACTTTGATGAGGGCTCGCAAGTGCCCAGGGCGGATTCCACCGGGTTGGAGCCCAGGCAGCTCTGCCTCTTCGGCTCTTATCCCCGCCCAGCCTCCTCCTCTGCTCGCCTATCTGTTGTCTCTCCCCCCTCAGCGAGATCCCGCGCCGACGCGATGACTTCCTTGGTCGGGGCATGCGCATAAGCTACTGCGATGCCGTGTCAGCAATGGGCATGGCAGTGCGCATGCCCCGACCAAGGAAGTTATCGCATCGGCGCGGGATCTCGCTGAGGGGGAGAGACAACAGATAGGCGAGCAGAGGAGGAGGCTGGGCGGGGATAAGAGCCGAAGAGGCAGAGCTGCCTGGGCTCCAACCCGGTGGACTCCGCCCTGGGCACTTGCGAGCCCTCATCAAAGTTCGTTTTTGGCATATTTAAAAGTCCACCAAAGCATATAAAGGTACTGTGTTAATCATCTGTTTTGCGGCTACAGCGGTATGGCAACTGTTAAAAAGGGGTAAATCTGCTGACAGACTCCCTTTAAGTACACATACTGAATTATACCAGCATGGGACCACACGTAATTACAGACATAAAATGTAAACAATGTTTCAAATTTTCATCTTACTCTTCCCATTTTTCCACAACCTCCCGAAATACCCCCACATCCATTCACCCAGCAAATACAGTGAAGGAATTTAAGCATGCATGGGATAGGCATAAGGCCATCCTTCATATAAGATAGGGCCAGGGGCTATCCATAGTATTTAGTATATTGGGCAGACTAGATGGGCCAAATGGTTCTTATCTGCCGACATATTCTATGTTTCTATTTATCTCTCCCTCCATCTTACCTTCTCACCTGACCCCTTGCACAACATAAAACACTTCCTTCCCAAACATACACAGATACCTCCTGCCCTCTCTTATTCTCACCTATTAACACTTTCTCTGCTTCTCCTTATTGCTGGTGATATCTCTTTAAATCCAGGCCCCCCCCTCAGCAAATCCCCACTATCACCTCAATGTCCCACTACAAATCTCCTTCTACAAATTTCTACAGACCCTTAAACCTAATAACCATTCCTCTGACCCCTGCTCCTTTGGTTCCTCTCGCAGGAGTAACAAACTGTCCTACATTCATTAACTTTTTATCTTTCAAAAACTTTCCTTTCTGGGTCTCACAGAAACATGGCTGACACCCTCTGACACCTCCTCCCCTGCTGCACTCTCATATAGTGGATTTCAATTCACTCACACCCCCCGCCCTGGCTGCAAACATGGTGGAGGAGTTGATCTTCTCCTATCAGACACCTGCTCCTACAGCCCAACTCCACTGCCACCCTTCATTACGCTCACCTCATTTGAAGTACACTCTGTTCGCATCTACTCTCCCTCCAACCTTCAAGTAGCAGTAATTTTCCGCCCTCCAGGCCCAGCCACCATCTTTCTTGACCACTCTAACACCTGGCTACTACACTTTCTTTCTGCCGACATCCCCACTATCATCATGGATGACTTCAACATCCCTATTGACACCTGCCACTCAGAAGCCTCTAAACTCCTATCATGCTCTTCCTCCTTCGGCCTATCACAGTGGTCTTCAGCACCCACCCACAGAGATGGTCACACTCTGGATCTTATATTTACCCGCCACTGCTCCCTATCTAACCTTTCTAATTCGCCTCTCCCCCTATCCGACCACAACCTACTCACCTCTTCATTAGTCTCTTCTGCAGCTCCCCCGGTCCACACACTAGCACACCCCCACAGGAACCTTAAACATCTCGACTTTCGCTTGCTTTCTGACTATCTTCTCCCACTCTCTACCATCTGTTCCCTCCAAGACCCAGATGCTGCCACCACCTTATATAAAACCACAATAAGTACAGCTCTGGACACTGTTGCCCCCCTCACACACAACAAAACCCAAAAATTAACAGACAACCCTGGCACACCAACCTGACCAAAAAATTCAGACAAGCTTCCAGGGCTGCTGAGCGGCGATCGAAGAAATCCCATTCTAAGGATCACTTCACCACATACAAGCAATCCCTCCTCATATTCAAATCCTCACTCGCTGATGCGAAACAGTCCTACTCCTCATCTCTCATATCTTCCCTGTCCCACAGCCCTAAACAACTTTTTAACACTTTTAACTCTAACTTCTCCATCCCCCTCTCCTCTCATCTCAGCTAAAGACTTTGCCAAATATTTCAAACAAAAGATAGTCAACATCAGAGAAAGCTTCAGTACACAGTCCCCACGGACCCTCTACACAACTGCTCGGTCCTCTTCTCCCAAAACCCGCTTCTCCACCATTACAGAAGAAAAACTCTCCACTTTACTCTCCAGATCTCATCTGACCACCTGCGCACTTGACCTAATCCCATCCCACCTCATCCGTAACCTCACCACAGTGTTTATCTCAGTTATAACTCATCTCTTCAACCTATCACTAACCTCTGGTGTCTTCCCCTCTGCTTTTAAACATGCTACCATTACACCCATCCTCAAAAAGCCTTCACTTGACCCATCTGCTTTGTCCAGTTATCGCCCCATATCACTTCTTCCATATGCCTCAAAGCTACTTGAACAACATGTCCATTCAGAACTGTCCTCCCACCTCTCCTCCTGCTCCTTCTTTGACCGCCTACAATCTGGCTTCCGACCCCACCACTCAACTGAGACTGCCCTTATCAAAGTCACCAATGACCTACTAACAGCCAAAACCAAGAAACAGTACTCTGTTCTCCTTCTCCTTGACCTGTCCTCTGCCTTTGACACTGTTGACCACTCCCTTCTGTTGCAAACTCTCTCATCTCTTGGCATCACTGACCTGGCCCTCTCCTGGATCACATCATACCTCACAGAATGTACATTTTGTGTCTCCCATTCCCGCACCACCTCCTCGTCTCATTCCCTCTCTGTTGGTGTCCCGCAAGGCTCTGTCCTAGGACCCCTGCTCTTCTCTATCTACACTTTTGGCCTGGGACAGCTCATAGAGTCCCATGGCTTCCAGTATCACTCCTATGCTGATGACACACAAATCTACCTCTCTGGTCCAGACATCACCACCTTACTATCAAGAATCCCATAATGTATATCTTCTATATCATCCTTTTTCGCCTTTCGCTTCCTAAAACTTAACATGGATAAAACAGAATTCATCATCTTTCCCCCATCTTGCTCAACCCCCCCAACAGACCTATCTATCACAATCAATTGCTGCACACTATCCCCGGTCAACCAAGTCCGCTGCCTTGGAGTGACCTTGGATTCTGCCCCTTCCTTCCGACCGCACATCCAAGCCCTTTCCACCACCTGCCGCCTCCAACTCAAAAACATCTCCCGCATCCGCGCTTTCCTTAACTTTGAATCTGCGAAAATGCTTGTTCATGCCCTCATCATCCCCTGCCTAGACTACTGCAACACTCTCCTCTGTGGCCTTCCATCTAGCACTCTCACACCCCTCCAATCTATCCTCAACTCTGCTGCCCGACTAATTCACCTTTCACCCTATTACTCCTCTGCCTCTCCCCTCTGCCAATCCCTTCACTGGCTCCCCATTGCCCAACGAATTCACTTCAAAGTACTAAGAAATACATACAAGGCCGTCCATAACCTGTCCCCTCCCTACATCTCTGAGCTACTTTCCCGATACATCCCCACACGCACTCTCCGATCCTCACAAGACCTCCTTCTCTCCTCTTATCACCTCTTCCCACAATCGCCTCCAAGATTTCTCCTGTGCATCCTCCATACTCTGGAACTCGCTACCCCAACATATCAGACTCTCACCTACAGTGGAATCCTTCAAAAGAAACCTGAAAACCCACCTCTTCAGACAAGCCTACAACCAGTGACCCTGCTGCTTCTATACTGCCATGACCAACTTAACCCGCACCTACTGTGTCCTTCTCCCATACCATGTGGATTGTAAGCCCTCGCGGGCAGGGCCCTTTCTCCTTCTGTACCAGTCTGTAACTCGTCTTGTTTATGATTAGTGCAATTGTCTGTATTATGTATGTGCACCGCTTATCATATGTACAGCGCTATGGAATGAATGGCGCTTTAAAAATTAATAATAATAATAATAATAATAATGTACAATGTCCTGGAATCTATGGATCTGTCTATCTATCTATCTATCTATCTATCTATCTATCTATCTATCTAGGAATTACAATAAATGTAATAGCACAAAATAAATTACAATTGTCACCAAAACATTTATTTTATGCCATAACATTTTTTCAATTGCTAAAATAAATATACAATGTCCTGGTATATATAGAAAGAAAAGTCCCATACAATGTCCTGGTATATACGGAGATACTGTATATCTGTAGATTCCAGTACATTGTACATCTGAATACATAATACATGGGAAAAACAATACTGAGGTTTTTATAGATTTTGTATGGACACAGAGCAGGGTCTCCTGCTATATATATGAGAGAGAGAGAGAGAGAGAGAGAGAGAGAGAGAGAGACTCTCCCAAGCAGTGCACAGAAAATACAGCCAATCCAATACACCAGTAAAAAAGAATACTGATGCCTGCGGAATACTGGCCAGGTGGAAACCCTATGAACGAGGCCCAACAGGCCGTGATCTATCTTCTTGCTTTCACTTGCAGCACCTCCCTCTCCTACCCTACTCAGACACAGAACCAGGAGATAAAACTGTTCAAATATTACCATCCTCTACATGTGCAGTATATGATAAAAATTCATTTTATCCAAATTTAGACAAATACAATTCTGATTATGATTTTATCCCTCAATATGTAATTCCCTGACCTTAGACCAGACCTGAAGGTGGCTGTCCTATGTAATTGTCATTATAATCCCGACAGATATTCCAACATGACAAGCTGCTGTCAGCCCTGATTATGTGTCTCACTGAAAAGATAATGTTAACTGAGCAAATAATCTGGATCCTAATTTCTCAGGAAATCAGTGAGCAGGTGCACTATTTCTCACTTATGCTAACTGAATAGCTAAATGACCATGATAATGATTATAGATGAGGTTATGGCTGACACAGGGGAAGGACAGATGACCCGCGAGAAGGAAACACTGAATGCTCTGTAGAAGCAATTGCACCTTATAACTTTTTGCAAATAAAGAATTAAAGAATGTATAATAAATGGAAAAAAACACTCTTGTCCCTGATCATTTCCATCGTTCACTGGTCCTGCCTTCAAGCCAGCAAATCATCCAACACCAAGGGCACCCCAACCAACTCCAGGCAGGAGCACCAATATCAGGGTTTGCCCCGAGGGAACAATGGTTTTGCCTTCCAGTCTCTGCACGGCCCTAGAGAGATGGGTAAAAGGTGATGAGGGATGAGCTGCATTGAAATTAGGTGGTCACTTGGACCTTAGCGTGACTCTGCAGCCTCTCTGACTAGTAGTAAAAATAAATCTTTATTAATCACTATATTAAAACACATAAACTTCTTGGGAACTTGATATTTAAAACTCTCAGGAATTATTGAATCAGTGACATCAGCGCTTCTAGTTATGTGTGTGTGTTCTCATGTCAGGCTATGCCGACCATGAGGGGTTAACCACCCCCTAAGTCTCCAAATTCTCTGGATCTATATGTATTGCACTCACTACATTACATGCCCCATTGTGGAGTCCCCTGCCTTCCATTCCTGACCTAAAAACTAGAATCCTGTATCCCTACATGTTTCGCCGAAAAATTCAACGTCTTCAGGGGATACTATACAGGCTCGGGATGGGCTGCGGCGCAATCAGGTGAAGTTCCAGGCAAAGTAGTATTTTTTAAAAGGCATCATCTCAATTAAAGGAAGATTCTTTTTTCTGGTGACGCGTTTCGGGCCGAACTGACCCCTTCATCAGGCCGAGAAACATAATTCGGACCCTGAAAAAATAAACTTTCTTCAATAAAGATAATACCTTTTAAAAATACCACTTTGCCTGGAACCTCACCTGTTTGTGCAGTTTCTCATCCCGTATCACCTTTTATCTAGTTCTGAACAACGTATTTGAGGGAAGAAGCCTGGCTGCATCGGTTCCAATTACTATATGCGACTCTGGATGTTGTTTTCCCATAAGGTGAGCACCTTTAATATAGCTCCTAGTCACCCTATCCTAGCAGTCCTACCTATGTGCGCTGCTCTCTGCTTTGTTCCTAGCACTGCACAACGGCCCGAGAGAGAGCAAGAGTGGAGATTGCAACCGTGATCTATGAGCACTACTATCGCCCTCAAAGCTACAACTACCACTCCCATCGATCACGCACTTGCCAGCGGTCTGCTGTACACTTGGGTGATGCCGGGTATATTAGCGCATCATTTTAATAAAACTGCAAGGGCATCACTAGGGGCACTAATTTTGTGTGGCGGACTCTAAAGGGGGCATCACTATCGTAAGGGGGCACAGCTCCATGGACATAACAATATTTACAGTTATGAGGGTCAAAATATGGTGATGAAAAGAAGAATTTTTTTATTTTATTTTTTAAGTATTAAAACATTAAAAAACTATATAAATGCGTTATCCCCCTAATCACACTGACCTGGAGAATGAAGGTCACAGATCAGTTCTACTGAACTATGGCTGAATTGTGCTATTATTTTATTTTTTTCTAATTTGGAATTTGTTTCCAGCTTTTCGCTGCATTGTATGCATTAGTAAATGGTGACATTAGAAATTTTGACTTTGACTCAACAAAAACAAGCTTGCATACGGCTATGCAAATGGGAAAAATAAAAAAGTTATGGCTCTGGGAAGGCAGGGAGTGAAAAATGGAAAGACAAAACTGGAAAATCGCCTGGGGTAGAAAGGGTTAATTTGTGGGGAGACAGTAAGGGGCATCATTACTGTGGGCGGCAAACAATGCAGCATCCTTAGTGTGTGGGAGCACCAAGCATTGGGCGTGTATGGGAGGGACTGGGTGGGGTTAGAGGTGGAGCATAAAATAATAAAGCTCAGGTCCGATACCTCCTCCATTCTTATTTAGGGCTCATGCACACAAACATATTTTTTTTACGTTTCCATTCTTTATAGCTCAATACGCGGAACCATTCACTTCAATGGGGCTTGGAAAAAAACTGGAAATGACTCAGTGTGCATTCCGTGTCCGTTTGTCTGCATATCGTTTTCGAACAAGGACAGGCATTGTTAATGGATCCGCAAAAAAAAAAAAACGTATGCAATACGGATGTCAAACGGACGTCATACGTTGTTTTTGCGGATCTGTGTTTTGTGGTACGCTAAATACATACGGTCGTGTGCATGGGCCCTTATTCTGATGAGATCGGCACCAGACACCCGCTGCTCTTCGCCCCCTTACTTCCTGGCATCTTGCCATCCCATAGAGAGGATAATGATTTGAGCTCAATTACATCGTCAGTGACTAGACGCGATCCCGCTGTTCGCTGGATGCGAGGATGACTGTTAGATGCAGGAAGCAATTCTGATTAATTAGATTTTGGGAAGAACACATCACTAATAAAGCAGTTTTCACTCGTTACTAATGATAATAAAATCTTCATAATATAGATAACAATTCCATGCCCTGCAACAAACTCCAGTACAGGCGGTGCTTGTTACCTTGTTCATCGTGGGCTTGCTGGTTCATGAAGAGAATAACAGTCCTTGAAAGCTTCCAGAATTAGGGCTCATGCACTCAGCAGAGCCAATGGAAAAAGGGTGTACAGCAGTGGTGTAACTAGAAATGACCTGGCCCCACAGCAATTTTCTTTAAAGGGCCCCCCTCCCCAGTAACTTCTTTGCAAGTCCTGACTCATGTGAAACCCCCACTCCTGTGGCTAGTCAAGACGAGGTCCGGCAGCCGCTCCGTCAGTGTCACTGTATATAATGTCATTGTATAATACTGTAAAGGGGGACCTGAAAATAAAATCTTTTAGTCCTCCTCCTGGGATGGGCTCCTTCTGAGTTGGTGGCCAAAGCAACCACCTCCCCTGCTTCCCCTATAGCTACGCCCCTGGCGTACAAAGACATAGAGTCCCTACACCTTTGTACTTTGCATACTGCTGTACATTGCTTCTATACGGCACCACTCTTCCCTAAAAGAATGATAAATATATTAGTGGTGTACCAACCTATAGAGGCAGGCCCCGTCACTTACCAAGCATGGTAGGAGGCAGCTAACAAAAACCTTAAAGGCTATGTATACCATCGGGGACAATGTTTTTGGGCTAAAAATAATGTTTTCAATTGGTCTTTATTAAAAATATTGAGCTGTTCTGTCACTTTTACTTTCAGGTGATCATGTAATAATCCTTATCTCTAAACTACTAAGAGGTAACAAACTCATTTAAACCACATTCTTATCAGTAACATAAGAACTGATCTATAATGAGAGTTTAGAAGGTCAGAGAGCAGAGATAAGAAGCCGTCAGCTCCCTGTCTGACGAAGCAGAGAGAAAATTCAGAACCAGCTACTAGATAAACTCAAAGCTGTTCAGGGAAAATGGCTCAATATTTTTAATAAAGACCAATTGAAAAAAAGGTTTTTTTTAGCTCAAAATGAGCACAATGCAATAAAAAAAAAATGCATCCAAAGGTGCACATAGCCTTTAATGTCCAGAGTCCAATAGCAGCGCATCAGGATCAAACAAAGGAGGCCTCCTTCACCAAACAGAAATTCAAGTAAGAAGATCCGCGCTGCCAGCAACTCAGAGCAAACAAAATCCAAAGGAAACAGCTTTAGTCAGATATTCCTCCTCAACTCTCCGGGCTTTGCACAGATAACCACAGAAATCAGATCTCTGAGGCTCACCACACCACCGATCTCGTCCTGTGTTCTCTACCAAAGAAACAAAAACAGGAGGGACCCAATAGTGAAGCACCGCAACAGACCAAGATGAACTTCAGTGTTCTATTATACTCACAAGCAAAGATTAAAAACAAGCATATCACATGAAGGCCTAGGTTTTGCTCCTCGTTTTTTCAAGGGCTTTAACTCTTTAAGTACCATCAAGTTTTATATACCACCCTGTTGAGATTCCTATTAGGGCGGGTCTTGCAATTTATTTATACAAAAGTAAAAAAATACTCAATAAAATAGCTATAAATATATGAATACAGTGAATATAAACACATTTATTCACTAGCAAAAGATAATCCTCAGTATTCCATTTAAATCAATTTCCTCAATCCTATTCATAATACGCCATTGGTAGTGTATTGGGGCTTTCCACGGGTGCGCCACCAATTGCAACAGCGGCTGCTGTGCGCCGCTGTTCCCCTGCTTAACGCCGCGGTCCCAGGCAGGTGATCTGCGGCCGGTGCTTCCCATTCACAAAATTCGACCTGCGCGGCGCATACAACCTTATCCGCATTTGAAAGGGTGATGAGTGAAAGACTGCTTTCAACTAGGGCTGCAACGATTAATCGATGTAATCGATAATAATCGATAACTGGATTCCTCGGCAACGAATCCAGTTATCGATTATTATCGATTACATCGATTAATCGTTGCAGCCCTAGTTGCGAATCCAGTTATCGATTATTATCGATTACATCGATTAATCGTTGCAGCCCTAGTTGAAAGCAGTCTTCCACACATCACCCTTTCAAATGCGGATAAGGTTGTATGCGCCGCGCAGGTCAAATTTTGTGAATGGGAAGCACCGGCCGCAGATCACCTGCCTGGGACCGCGGCGTTAAGCAGGGGAACAGCGGCGCACAGCAGCCGCTGTTGCAATTGGTGGCGCACCCGTGGAAAGCCCCCATACACTACCAATGGCGTATTATGAATAGGATTGAGGAAATTGATTTAAATGGAATACTGAGGATTATCTTTTGCTAGTGAATAAATGTGTTTATATTCACTGTATTCATATATTTATAGCTATTTTATTGAGTATTTTTTTACTTTTGTATAAATGAATCGAATAATCGTCCGATTCGTTGCTATGCGGGCGGGCGGTTTACTTTAAATCACTGCATCTTTATGTTACCTTACAATGACGCTCCAGTAACAGGCAGAGCGGACGGCGGCGTAACGTCACTTACTCATGTGACGCACCTGCTCGGCCTCCTTCATTCATAAAGTGGGCGGAGCAGGTGCGTCACGTGAGTGAGTGACGTTACGCCGCCGCCCGCTCTGCCTGTTACCTTAGCTTCATTGTAAGGTAATAAAGATGCACTGACGCTGAGTAAAAGTTACTGCCGGATTAGTCTGCTGTGAGCAGCGGGGCCGGGGCTGTTATGGGGAGGGGGATCTGTGTATGGCACTGCTATAGGGAGGGGGGATCTGTGTATGGCACTGCTATGCGGAGGGGGGATCTGTGCACTGTTATGGGGAGGGGGATCTGTGCACTGTTATGCCCATAACAGTGCACATATCCCCCTCCCCATAACAGTGCACATATCCCCCTCCCCATAACAGTGCACATATCCCCCTCCCCATAACAGTGCACATATCCCCCTCCCCATAACAGTGCACATATCCCCCTCCCATAACAGTGCACATGTCCCCCTCCCCATAACAGTGCACATATCCCCCTCCCTATACTATAACAGTGCACAGATCCCCCTCCCCATAACAGTGCACAGATCCCCCTCTCCATAACAGTGCCACCCACAGGACCCCTCCATAACAGTGCCACCCACAGGACCCCTCCATAACAGTGCCACCCACAGATCCCCTCCATAACAGTGCCACCCACAGGACCCCTCCATAACAGTGCCACCCACAGGACCCCTCCATAACAGTGCCATCCACAGGACCCCTCCATAACAGTGCCACCCACAGATTCCCTCCATAACAGCGCCATCCACAGATCTCCCCATAACAGTGTCATCCACAGATCCCCCATAACAGCGCCATCCACAGATCCCCCATAATATTGTCATCCACAGATCTCCCTATAACAGCGCCATCCACAGATCCCCCATAATAGTGTCATCCACAGATCCCCCCCCCATAACAGCGCCATCCACAGATCCCCCCATAACAGCGCCATCCACAGATCCCCCATAATAGCGTCGTCCACAGATCCCCATAACAGTGCCATCCACAATTTGTTTTAATATGGCCTTTGAACATAATTTTTCAAGTAAAATCATATATACCTCTTTGTTTTGTAATTTTGGTGTTTTTTCCCGATTAATCGATAAAATTATCGACAACTAATCGATTATTCAAATAATCGTTAGCTGCAGCCCTACTTTCAACACGAGTATCTCGTAATGCTCTTCGGTCTCTGCAATGCTCCCACAGTATTCCAGGAGTTGGTAAACGATATCTTCCGGGACCTGCTCTATGTCTGCGTGATAGTGTACCTGGACAATATGCTTATCTATTCCTCACATTTGACCAATCACCGGAAGCATGTACGGTTGGTTTTACAGCAGTTGAGAGAAAATCGACTTTATGCCAAACTCGAGAAATGCATCTTTAAAAAATCTACCATACATAATCTCGGATGCCGGGATGCAGATGGATCCTGACAAATTAAATGCAGTGATGGACTGGCCCCCGCCCACAGGGACTTCGTGCTATACAGCGCTTCCTTGAATTTGCTAATTTCTATCGTGAGTTAACCCCTAATTTTTCATCTCTTACATCTCAGATCTCCGCTCTTACTAAGAAAGGGGTGAATGCAGAGACTGGACTCCTGAGGCGAAGGCCGCCTTCATCCAATTAAAAAAAGGCCTTTACTTCTGCACCTGTTCTGCGTCATCCCGATGTCTCCTGACAATTCTTTTTAGAAGTGTACGCTTCCTCCATAGGAGCCAGTGCTGTTTTACTACAGAAAGGTTCCAAGGGCAAGATGGTTACATGTGGATTTTTCTCCAAGCTCTTCTCCCCTGCTGAGAGGAATTACTGTATAGGAGACATAGAGCTTCTGGCCATAAAACTTCCCTTGGAGGAGTGGCGTTATCTATTGGAGGGGCCCAGCATCCAGTGATAATCTTGAACGTCCACAAGAACCTTACATATCTGCAGTTAGTCCAACCCTCGCCAAGCCAGATGGGCACTCTTCTTCTCCCGTTTTGATTTTGAGCTTCACTTTCGCCCGGCCGAGAAGAACATCAAGGCAGATGCTCTGTCTCGGTCATTTGATTTCTCTAACCAGCAGGAGGAGACCCAGTACATGGTAGATCCTGCTTGTTTGATCACAGTTTCTCCTGTTCTGGTAAAAGACATCCCTCCCAGGAAGACATTTGTGCCATCTGCCAAGAGAAAACTTATTCTAGCTTGGGGGCACAACTTCAAACTGGCTGGTCACCCAGGGATCCGCAAGACCACAGTACTTTTGTCTCGCCACTACTGGTGGCCCACACTGTCTAAGGATGTGCGTGATTATGTGTCTGCCTACACCGTCTGTGCTCAGAATAAAGTCTCCAGGACCAAACCACCAGGGCTGTTGTTACCCCTTCCTGTTCCTGATGCCCCATGGCAACACATTGCCATGGCCTTTGTTACAGATCTGCCCTCTTCTGCTGGATGTACAGTTATTTGGGTTGTCGTGGACCGCTTTTCCAAGATGGCGCACTTCGTTCCTTTGGCTGGACTGCCATCAGCTGCTGAACTTGCTAAACTGTTTGTGAGACACATATTCCGCTTGCATGGTCTACCTTGGCATATTGTTTCCAATCGTGGAATTTAGCTGGACTTCTCTTCCGGTTATCATCCCCAGACCAACGGGCCTATCTCCTATAACAACCACTCTAGTGAGTCTACTGGATCCTCTCAATTCTTTGTCGTTTATGGACAACACTCTCGTACTCCTCTCTCTGTTCCTATATCTTCTGGGGTACCAGCTGCGGATTCCTCTGGTAGGGATTTTTTGAAGATTTGGCGTGACACCAAGGACTGCATCAACAAAGCGGAGACCCGCATGAAAGCAAATTCAGACAAGAGAAGAAGAAAACCGCCTCAGTTCTCATCTGGAGATAAGGTATGGCTCTCTTCTAAAAACATCTACTTAAAGGTTCCCAGTTTCAGGTTTGCTCCTAGATTCCTTGGACCCTTTGAAGTATTGAGGAGGATCAAGAAGTGACATATAAGTTACATCTGCCTCTTTCTCTGCGTATTCCTAATGCCTTCCACGTGTCCTTGCTAAAAACAGTAGTCCTTAATTGCTTCTCGACGGCTCCTTTAACTCCGGTATCTGAAGATTCTGATGAGACATTTCAGGTCAAAGACATCCTGGACATCAAGAAGCGTGGCAAGAAGACCTACTATCTTGTGGACTGGAAGGGCTTTGATTCTGAGGAGATGTCTTGGGAACCAGAGGAGAACATTCATGCTCCGAGTTTCTGTCTCGTTGTGGACTCAAGAAGAGCGGGTGTGCCGCTGTTCCCCTGCTTACCGCCACTGTCCTTGGGGCCATGTTCGGTGATCTGCGGCCAGTGCTTCCCATTCACCGCTGCAGTCCTGGGCTCTGTCTGTGTGGATGCTATTATGGATCTGCTCCACAGTTTGCTCTAAGCCCTGGCCACAGCATGCTTGCTGTTTGTTTCCTACAGCACTTCCTTAAGGGATGGCACGCGTCACTTTCTGGGCTTTATGGGTTAGGTCATGTGACCTCGCTGACCTATCCTAGCCTTCCTGCACATATATAAGTGGCTCAGCCCCCTTCCAGATGCCTCAGTGTCAAGGTCCTTGTGTTCTGCTAAGTTTCCTGGTTTCTGCTAGTGTTCCTGATTCGTATCTGTATTCCTGGACTCTGCTACCTGTTAGATCTCTATCTGCTTGCCTTGACTCCCCTGTTGCCGATCCGTATTGCCTGACCTGTACCTGTGCCGCCTGTCTGACTATGCCTCTGCCTCATCCTTCGGTCCTGCACCTCTGGTACCTTTCTCAGGTACCTCCTGGTCTGCCTGGACCAGCTGCCTTGTGTGCCTATCCTCTTCAAGAGGTAGCGACCTAGTGTTCCCATCGGGAAAGTCTATCCCCACCATAGGGGTACTGTGAAGATCCAGGGTTTTACTTAGACAACGCCCTTAGAGGAGGTAGGACACGTGGCACAGTGGGTTCACACCCGCTGGTTCGTGACACCAATGAGGCCAGGTGAGGTGATCGCCTCAGGTAGCACCAGGTAGGGGCAAGAGGGGGGCAGCAGAAGGGCCATGGGCAATAAGCTCTTTCATTGTGGCAAAGGGTTAGGTTAAGAAATTGGCATTGAGGGGGCGCCGTTTCAGTTTTCCTCAGATAGCAGAAAGGCTAGGTGCACCCCTGGGGCTTTCCTATGGATCACGTGCACCTATCAACCAGTCACCTTCGGGATTCCCTTCTAGCGCGTCACTCATTTATACCTTGGTCTCCTATCACAGACACATTCCTTTCCAGATGACGTCATCAGCCGGGCAGTGTGGTGACATCATGCGTCACCACGCACTGGATTTCAGACGAGATCTTCAAACAAGATGGCGGCTGTCCCATAGTGAGCAAATAGATGAGGTAAGTATGATATATTTAGTTTTTTACGCTATTTCAGTTTACATCGGTTTGCTACCGCGAAGCACAAGGAAATTCGGCTTCGTGGCAAACCAAATTTATCCAGAAATTTGCTGATCACTATTTATAATCTGAATTATACTGAGTGAAAAAAGCAAATTGGTCTTTTCCTTCTCCTTACTATTAGTCTTTACGTTATCATGCTCCACTTCCTCTATGTTCCAGATATTCTCTGTCATACCCTTTCTCTAAATATCTCCCTGACAATATGTTACCTTGTCCTTTAAATGTCTTCTTATCTCTATAATTACGCAGGATTCTCTTATACTGGCCTTTCGGTATGTTTTTCATCCACGACGCATAATGATAGCTAGTAGTATCAATGTAAGATTTCCTGTCCGTAGCATTGAAGAAGGTCTTCGTTTTAATTATCTCTTCCTCAATGAAAATTTCATTTCTAGTTACAGGAAGTTTTTATTTTATTTATTACTGATCTCTGTGAAAACAATATTCCAGTTGTTCTTGTTAAAAGGGTTGTCCCACAAAAAATATTTTACAGTTTTCAAACCAGCACCTGGATCTGAACACTTTTGTAACTGCATGTATTTAAAAATGTTATTCAATAAAGTGTATCTGTATAGCGCCACCTGTTGTTTTTTTCTTATTTCTTTGCCCACCTCACTGAGAAGGTCGCACATGCTCAGTTTCATCCTTCAACTGCCTCCTGAGCTGTGATAGGCAGAGCATGGACACGCCTCCTGAGCTGTGATAGGGAGAGCATGGACACGCCTCCTGAGCTGCAGCAGAAAAGACCCCCCCTTGAGCTGCAGCTTGATATAAATCTAGCAGAGCAATGAATGGGGAGATCTCTGGATCCATGTGAGGTACAGGGCTGGTTCTAGCTTTGTTAGGCCACTTTTACACGACCGTATGGCTTTTCCAGTGTTTTGCGTTCCTTTTTTCACGGATCTGTTGTTCCGTTTTTTGTTTCCGTTGTGTTTCCGTTTTTTTCTGTTTGGGCATAACATTTTCAATAGATAGTTCCGCAAAAACGGAATGGATACGGAAGACATACGGATGCATTTCTGTATGTGTTCCTTTTTTTGGCGGACTCATTGACTTGAATGGAGCCACGGAGCGTTATTTGTGGGCAATAATAGGACATGTTCTATCTTTCAACGGAACGGAAAAACGAAAATACAGAAACGGAATGCATACGGAGTACATTCCGTTTTTTTTTGCAGAACAATTGAAATGAATGGTTCCGTATACGGAACGCAAAAAACGGCCCGTAAACGGAACAATAAAACGGTCGTGTGAAAGAGGCCTTAGAGATTGTCATGGACTATATGATGTCTGATTTTCATGTTTTACATTAATCATGGGATAACCCCCTTAATGTATCTGATAAATTCTTCTACTTCTAATGTTACGAACGAGTGAGGGGCAGTAACGTTTTAAAACTTAAAGTTTAATTAGGACTGTTTTAAGAAAAAGCCCCTACCAGACAAACAAGACAAACGACAATTAACAGTATGGGACCCACATTAATGAGTCACCATTGTACGAATCCGCAGATAATGTTACAAAACTGCGGAGCCGAACAAAAAAGCAGCACCATATGCAGTCTTTTGGTGGGGTGCCGCAGACTAATAGAGATGCCAGAGGCAAATAAAAGGGTAGATCTTACCGGTGGTGCCAGTTGGAACTTTGTAGTCCAAAACCCTGGAGGATGAGGGGCTTCTCGGATCCGAAAAACGCGTCCTCTTTACGATTTCACCTGGTGCCAGGGGCTGCAGGGAGAAACTATCCCTGTTTTTGCCCTACTTGGCCTGTAAATCCCTAGGTGCCTCCTAACACGGGGTCCTTGCCCCACAAGGGGTGGCCTCGTCCGGAACCTAACCCTAATAAGTGAACCCTAATTGACCCTATAGGGACAGCATAGATTGGCCCCAAGGGTGATGATAGCTAGTAGGGTGAAAAATGATCTAAGTTCAGATGGATTTATTCTGCGTCCCTACGCGTTTCATCGAATGGAGAATAAATCAAAACTACAAAAAGTACCTCCACTTCATAAAGATAGAATGAAGACCCCCCGACTCATCAGGGGACAGGGGCCATAGGTGGAGGATTAGGTCTATACCCTTATCCTATTGTGATGGATAATGGGAAAGGGTAAGCCAAAAAGAATTGCGCAGACCTGACTAGACCAGTGTGGTCCTGAATCAGTCCGGATACCTGTGTGGTTTAACTCCCGCATGTGATATCGGCGTCTGTCTGCGCTAATAAATGCGCAAGTAAGTTTAAATGTTAGGAGGCGGATCGCGACGTCAGCTGACATATGCCTTAGTCACATGACGGCGGCCGCACTCCTCGCGCAGGCGCACCACATACCCCCCTTCCATTTAAACTTACTTGCGCATTTATTAGCGCAGACAGACGCCGATATCACATGCGGGAGTTAAACCACACTCCCGCTTCTCATGGCACCAGCCACGCGGCTCCCATGACCTCAACAGTAAGTACACCTCCTTATCTTTATGCCACAAGTATATCAGCTCCTGGTGGGTGCAATATCTGAATGGGTTTTGTTTTGTTATTACACCACAGGTATCCGGACTGATTCAGGACCACACTGGTCTAGTCAGGTCTGCGCAATTCTTTTTGGCTTACCCTTTCCCATTATCCATCACAATAGGATAAGGGTATAGACCTAATCCTCCACCTATGACCCCTGTCCCCTGATGAGTCGGGGGTCTTCATTCTATCTTTATGAAGTGGAGGTACTTTTTGTAGTTTTGATTTATTCTCCATTAGATGAAACGCGTAGGGACGCAGAATAAATCCATCTGAACTTAGATCATTTTTCACCCTACTAGCTATCATCACCCTTGGGGCCAATCTATGCTGTCCCTATAGGGTCAATTAGGGTTCACTTATTAGGGTTAGGTTCCGGACGAGGCCACCCCTTGTGGGGCAAGGACCCCGTGTTAGGAGGCACCTAGGGATTTACAGGCCAAGTAGGGCAAAAACAGGGATAGTTTCTCCCTGCAGCCCCTGGCACCAGGTGAAATCGTAAAGAGGACGCGTTTTTCGGATCCGAGAAGCCCCTCATCCTCCAGGGTTTTGGACTACAAAGTTCCAACTGGCACCACCGGTAAGATCTACCCTTTTATTTGCCTCTGGCATCTCTATTAGTCTGCGGCACCCCACCAAAAGACTGCATATGGTGCTGCTTTTTTGTTCGGCTCCGCAGTTTTGTAATATTATCTGCGGATTCGTACAATGGTGACTCATTAATGTGGGTCCCATACTGTTAATTGTCGTTTGTCTTGTTTGTCTGGTAGGGGCTTTTTCTTAAAACAGTCCTAATTAAACTTTAAGTTTTAAAACGTTACTGCCCCTCACTCGTTCTATACATTCCCTGTTACAGAGCAGTATACCCTGGGAGAGTGCTTTAACACTATCTCCCTCTAGGGACCACCCTTTTGTTTTTCACTTCTAATGTTACCCCTTGTAATAACCTAGAGGGGAGAATCGTGGATGGTCGGTACGTCTCACTGAGGATGTATTCCTCAGTGATATACAGTAATACCTGGGAAGTAGTACACTAGTAACATTAGGTTGCTGGGAGATTTTGATTAAAGTGGATTTTGGGTCCGAGTTTTAGGAGTGACCAGAGAGTTTGGGTGGGACAGGTCACTCCCGTACTCCATCCAGGGTTTTTTCCTAAAGGTGTGGTTAAAGAGGCTGGGGAGATCTCAGCTAGGGAGATCAAGTGTGGATGGGCTCTATCTGAAAGCTGAACAAGCTGGGCTGGGAGATCCCAAAGAGTGGTGAGATGCTACTGTTTTGTTACCCTGCTTGGACTAAACCCAGAGTGTGGGACTTTATGTTATCAAATATGTGTGGGCTGAAGAAAGCTTAGAGCTAAAGCTCGGACATGTTTATTATTGTTTGCCGGAATAAACTCTGCCTGTGGTGAAGACTAAATTGACGCCTGTGTGTGTGAACAGTGACTCAGTTAAAACCCCCACACCCTCTCCAGATAAACAGGCAATCATCCATAAAACGTTCCCACATTTTTATGCCGCCCCCTTCTTTTTCTAGTACTATCCAACTGCCAATAAATTCACTTTCGCACAAAGCGAATAAATCAAAAAGAAGTGCAACGCAACCAAATGGACTGAATATAGATCTTGACTTGAAACCATGTATTAGGTGAGGTCCGTGACAACCACGACAGTTCTACTACAGGACGGTTTTATAAATGGAAAGGGATGTGTCTGTGATAGGAGACCAAATAAGGTGCAAATAAGTGATGTTCTAGAAGGGAATCCACCAGGTGACTGGTTGATAGGTGCATGTGTGACCCATAGTAAAGCCCCATGCTCTACCAATGGAGTATTATGAATGGGATTGTAGAAATTGATTTCAATGGAATACTAAGTTTTTTCTTTTGCTGCGAATAAATGTTTTTATATATAAGTGAATCTCAAGAGCCGCCCTAATAGGAATCTGAACAGGGCGCTATATAAGTCGATGGTACTGAAAGAGTTAAAGCCCTTGAAAAAGCGAGGAGGAAAACCTAGGTGAGGGCATGCCAGGACTTCTGGCCTTTACGTGATATGCTTGTTTTTGATCTTTGCTTGTGAGTATAATAAAACCACGGAAGGTTATCTCGGTCTGTTGCGGTGCTTCACTATCGGGTTCCCCCTGTTTTTGTTTCTTTGTTGGAGAACACAGGAGAAGATCGGTGGTGTGGGGAGCCTTCGGAGATCTGATTGCAGTGGTTAGCTGTGTAAAGCTCGGGGACTCGAGGAGGAATATCTGACTAAAGTCTTTTACTTTGGATTTTGTTTGTTCTGATTTGCTGGCAGCGCAAATCGTTGCTCATTAAAAGGGTTCTCTGATGACCTGACCTCAGGAAGGATAGGTCCTCAAAATAACATCGGTGGAGGTCCAACTCCCGGAACCCCCATTGATCACCTTTACAGGCAGCCTCTGCATTGGAAATTAATAGTACATAGACAGAAGCAGAAGGCTCTAGCTGAGCAACAGTACCCAGGCATGGTTTACTACACCATGTACAGAGCCTTCTGCCTCCATACGTGCACTCTTATTTTATGGCATCACAGCTACCCAAAATAGCTGATCGGTGAGGGTGCTGGGTGTCAGACACCCTCCAACCTGATACCGATGACCTAGAATAGACCAGTAATACGTGTAACCCTAGAGAAACCTTTTAAAGTCTGTTCATTTGCAGCTGCCACTAGGGGGAGCTCACTACATACAGATCTAAACAGCTGAACAGGAGGGGAGGGGTATTGATTTTGCCCACTTTTGTGCTATTAAAAAAGATGTGAATTATACCGCACACCATATGTGAGGAATAATTTACCACTTTAAACTCTCCCGGCCTCTTTTGAAAATTGGACCGGGTTGGGTCAGTAAATTTAATATAAGTTTTAAGCCAGGCAATGGCGTGAAAAGTGGTGCGGAGCAGGCGTAGATTCTATTTTCTGGCTTACACAGAGTTAAAGGCAGCCTTTAGAGCAGCACTTGGACCCTGAGCTCACGTTATGGAACCTTGTCAGGGGCGTAGCTATAGGGGGTGCAGAGGTAGCAGTCGCTACCGGGCCCAGGAGCCTGAGGGGGCCCAAAGACCCTTGTGCCACATAAGAAGACACCAGTATTATAGAAAGACACCAGTATTATAGAAAGTGCATGCTGGTCAAGTTATAGCTCGGGCTGGAGGGAAGGGGTTAGGTCAAGAATTTGGCATGGGGGGTTGGGGGGTGGTCTAATGTTTACATTTTTTGCCGCAGGCAGCATGAAGGCTATGTGCTTCCCTAGCCACAAAACACTGAGGGAAGGGGGGGGGCCCAAACTGAACCCTTGGACCAGGGCCCATGAGCCTTTAGCTACGCCCCTGAACCTTGTCTATTATTGTAGAAGACAAAGCCGTGTCCAGAGCAGCTCACAACTATGGAAGGCGAATCATGTATTTATAATGGTGCCAAGCAGCATGGGCAACGTAATTGGTTATAATGAACTGTCATCAATACTTATTGCACAAGTTACAGCTCCACAGCTATGTAGAAATGTATGAGCGTTAACATTTTTAAGAGATTTTCTGGATTTTCTTTCTTTAAAGAAAGAGTTACAAAAGGTTAAAAATAACAAATATGCCCTCACCGATCCCCCACCAATGCTGGCATCGGTCCGGTTACTGCTGTTGTCCATTTCCTGGTCCCAGATCAACATGCCATAAATACTAGAAAGTGGGGAGCAGTGTGGACCTGAGCAGCGGTGGATGGGCAGCCATCTATGAGGCCCCCCAAGCAGCTGACCTAGCCACCTAGGGCCACATATCAGTCACTGTATAAATGTAGAAGTATACATATCTTTCTTGCACACCATAAAGAAAGAGAGCACCCTGTTCTGTTGGCTCATAGATACACTTTCCTTCAACAGCACACCATGAGGTCATTAAGGGAACTACAGGGTTTTAAATAAACTACAAAATTCATAGCCTATCCTTAGGAAAGGCCATTGTTTGATCAGAGGAAGTCTAACCTCTGAGACCCCCATTGATCAGCACATTGTGACACTCCATTTAAATGGATGAGACAAGTTGTACAGTGTAGGACTGGGTTTCCTTGGGCCCACCAGAGGAAACTATTCTTGTAGCTCGTCACCCACATCAATAAAGTCTAATAGGTTTTGATTCAAAGAAACAGACTCTAGTGGCAAGTAACTGTCTCCAAATGTTTTTTTTTCTCATGAACCTTTGGGGCCAGGGTTGCCAATTGTCCAATTGTCCAGAAATTTCTGGACAGTCCATAAAAATGGGTGACTTTTTTTGTGTGTCCGTGAAAAAAATTGATGTTTCCATGATTTTTTTTAAGCTCTTGGTACTTGACTAGATTATTTTGGTGGTAATTATCATCATTTTATACCTTACAGTAAATGCTAGTAATGAGTTCTGATCAGTATATTGAGCTGCAGACATGTATTACTTATAATCTTTATCATTCAGTATAGTTTGCCAATTTGTCTGGAAAATGTTGGATTTCCATGATTTTGGGATAGGTTGTCCAGAAAAAAGAAATATTTTGGTTGGCAAACCTGTTTTGGGCCCTCTATTGTATGAGATCCTAGGCATACCAGAGGATCCTCTAGTGCTCTGGTGGGCCAGTCCAACACTGAAACTGTAGTACAAGCATGGAAGCTCCTACAGACCTTCCACTGTACTGATTGGCAAGGACCCCAGAGGTTGTACCACCAGTGATCCAACATTGCTGTATTCATTGGGGAAGTAATAACAAGTCCAAACAATGAACTAAAAACTCAGAAGTGACTATTATAGTTGGTGGTCGGTTGGATGGTGGTGGCTTTCCCAACACAAGAAGTCCTCACTTACTACTCTCTGGTTACACTTGTCAGTCTGAGGCGAGGCCCCTAAGTAGTGACTAATTTGTCTCACTGGGTCGCCTCACGGACCGCATCAACTAACCATTACTACTAGTCCCTCATGTTGCTCTCCAAGACTGGCCTGGACCTGTTGACTGTTCTGCTCTATGGCGATACATCACAGCTCTCGTGTAGATATATTTCACTTCTCTGGTGCTGCAACATACCAGTTCCTTCCTCACTGATATGAGAATGGTGGTCCTTGAGTCCTCTGTTTGAATAGGGTGGTAGTATGCATATGTGACCGCTGCTCTATTCACTCTTAATGGGACTGATAGAAATAGCTGAGCATTGTACTCTGCAGTTCTATAAAAAGGAATGGCATGGTGGTCACACATGTGCACAAAGGGGACTTAGAGACCCTTATCCTTGTGATTGGTGTTCATTGATAGATACATACATTACATACATAATAGACAGCTAGATATAGATACATAGATATAATTGATATGAGATTATAGATATGCGCTATAATATACAGACAGACACATTAGATAGATAGATAATAGATAGATATGTGATAGATAGATAATAGATAGATATGTGATATATAGGAAATAGATAAATACTAAAACAGAAAAAAGCAGCACTGAAATAGGAAATGTAGGTGCAATCCCCTAAGACCGTAGGCTGTAGGTCTATGGATATCCAAAAAGTAAAAAAAAAAACAGGCAGCACTCCAAAGTAGATAAAAGGGTGATGTACCTGCTTTAATCACCCCAACCGCAAGTGTCAGCCCAGCACAATAAAGGTATGGAAACTGAGGAAGTAGCGCATGTCGCTAAGATCTGCAGATTTTCACATTTTCATGCACCTAGCTCCAATCTGTGGTATATGGAAGGGCATAAAAGCCAGATTGAAAATTTTTTAACCACATGAAACCTCAAAAAAGTCATGTGGGGTGATTGTGCGATGCCTCCTGTTCATTGACGTGCCAGTTATAGCCACTTGTCACAAACTGAGAAGGACAAGATCCTTGAAATGAGAGACCTTGGTTTATCACTCTGGCAGATCACTACACTCCTAGGCTGAGATGTCAGCACTCTTCAACATTGCCTGTCTTTGTGGTTGGAAGAACAATGATGAACTGGGATAACTGCAAGAGGCGCACAGAGCCAAACACGGGAAGTGAAATTGGACGTCACATCCCAAGCCTAGGGTGGCAAACAGTGTCCAGCTACAAGTGTTCCACTGACCACATGCCACCACTGCTCTTAAAGCCTATAATGGTGCACGGCAAGAAAGCAATGGAGGCTGGAATGGTGGTCTGTCCTCTTTAGCGATCCTGCTTTTGTCTCAGATGCAATGATAGTCGGAGATTGATCTGGAGACCACATGGACAAGAGCATGAAGAGGCCTTCACAAGAAAACAACAGTCACAGCCGTCCTACTATTGGGATTATGGTGTCGGTTGGCATATTGTACGGGTAGCTATACCCTCCCAGTCTCCATTTCAGATGCACTAACAGCTTGGCGTTACATTGATTTGGTCATGGAACCAGTGGTACGGCCATTTCTCCAAAGTGATACAGGAGCCATTTTTCAACAGGACAATGCCAGACTACACATTGCTTGTGCTACTGTGAGCAGCCTGTGAGGCCTAAACATTCTACTATGGCCTGCAGAGTCTCTGGACTTGTCTTTCATCAAGCACATCTTGGACGACATTGGTTGGTAATTGCAAAGAGAGCTGCCGGCAGTAGATCTTGATGATTTCACAGAACATTCCTCAGACAATTACTAATAACCTGATTAATAGCATGCCAAAGCTTATACGTGCGTGTATTTCTGCATGTGGAGCTCATACTTGATACTGAATAAATCGCATATCATTAACATAGATCCTAAAAATCCAGTGATTTCCATAATTCCAGAACTTTTCCTTCTTGGTGTTGTAATTTCAATGTTGAGGAGTGTAGATAGATAGATAGATAGATAGATAGATTAGATAGACATGAGATAAATAGATAGATAATTAGATAGGTAGATAGACACAAGATGGATAGATATGAGATAAATAGATAATAAGATAGACAGATAGATAAGATAGAATAATTCTATAACTTTAACTTTTCATCCTTTATTAAGCTAGATATGACATAGAGGATATATATTACACACATATATATTATATACTCTCTAATATTCACACATATACAGTGCCTTGCAAAAGTATTCACCCCCCTTGACTTTTTTTGTATTTTGTTGCATTACAGCCTTAAAGGGCTTCTGTCACCCCACTAAACATTTTTTTTTTTTTTTGTGTACTTATAATCCCTATACTGCGATTTATCCATACATAATGTGATTAATCATTTTGGTTCAGTAGATTTTGCTAAAAACGTACTTTTATAATATGTAAATTAACTGTCTACCAGCAAGTAGGGCGGCTACTTGCTGGTAGCAGCCGCATCCTCCTCTCATAATGACGCGCCCTCCGCATGTTGATTGACAGGGCCAGCGAATGGGATCGTTCTCTGCTGGCCCTGTTAGCATTCAAAATCTGGCGCCTGCGCCGTAACGATATTCAATCGGCGCAGGCGCACTGAGAGGCGGACGCTCGCTCGGCCGCTCCATCCTCAATGCGCCTGCTGCCGATGACGTCACATCTACACCCGGCGCAGGCGCATTGAGGATGGAGCGGCCGAGCGAGCGTCCGCCTCTCAGTGCGCCTGCGCCGATTGAAGACAGGTACGGCGCAGGTGCGAGATTTTGAATGCAAACAGGGCCAGCAGAGAACGATCCCATTCGCTGGCCCTGTCAATCAACATGCGGAGGGGGCGTCATTATGAGAGGAGGATGCGGCTGCTACCAGCAAGTAGCCGCCCTACTTGCTGGTAGACAGTTAATTACATATTATAAAAGTACGTTTTTAGCAAAATCTACTGAACCAAAATGATTAATCACATTATGTATGGATAAATCGCAGTATAGGGATTATAAGTACACAAAAAAAAAAAAAGTTTAGTGGGGTGACAGAAGCCCTTTAAGTTCAATGTTTTGTAAATTTGAATTTTATGTAATGGATCAGAACACAATAGTCTGAGTTGGTGAAGTGAAATGAGAAAAATATATAAATAAAACTATTGAAATAGAAAACAGAAAATTGGCCTGTGCGTATGTATTCACCCCTTTGTTAGGAAGCCCATAAAAAGCTCAGGTGCAACCAATTACCTTCAGAAGTCACATAATTAGTGAAATGATGTCACCTGTGTGCAATCTAAGTGTCACATGATCTGTCATTACATATACACACCTTTTTTGAAAGGCCCAAAGGCTGCAACACCTAAGCAAGAGGCATCACTAACCAAACACTGCCATGAAGACCAAGGAACTCTCCAAACAAGTAAGGGACAATGTTGTTGAGAAGTACAAGTCAGGGTTAGGTTATAAAGAAATATCCAAATCTTTGATGATCCCCAGGAGCACCATCAAATCTATCATAACCAAATGGAAAGAACATGGCACAACAGCAAACCTGCCAAGAGACGGCCGCCCACCAAAACTCACGGACCGGGCAAGGAGGGCATTAATCAGAGAGGCAGCACAGAGACCTAAGGTAACCCTGGAGGAGATGCAGAGTTCCACAGCAGAGACTGGAGTATCTGTACATAGGACGACAATAAGCTGTATGCTCCATAGAGTTGGGCTTTATGGCAGAGTGGCCAGAAGAAAGCCATTCCTTTCAGCTAAAAACAATAAAGCGCGTTGTGGGTTTGTGAGAAGGCCTGTGGGAGACTCCCAAATGTATGGAGGAAGGTGCTCTGGTCTCAGGGAGACCAAAATTGAACTTTTCAGCCATTAAAGAAAACGCTATGTCTGGCGCAAACACATGACATCACCCAAAGAACACCATCCCCACAGTGAAACATGGTGGTGGCAGCATCATGCTGGGGGGATGGGAAACTGGTCAGAGTGGAGGGAAAGATGGATGGTGCTAAATACAGGGATATTCTTGAGCAGAACCTGTCCCACTCTGTGCGTGATCTGAGGCCAGGACGGAGGTTCACCTTCCAGCAGGACAATGACCCCAAACACACTGCTAAAGCAACACTTGACTGGTTTAAGGGGAAACATGTACATGTGTTGGAATGGCCGAGTCACAGCCCAGATCTCAATCCAATAGAAAATCTGTGGTCAGACTGAAAGATTGCAGTTCACAAGCGCAACCATCCAACCTGAAGGAGCTGGAGCAGTTCTGCAAGGAGGAATGGGCACAAATCCCAGCGGTAAGAGGTGGCGACTGCTCATAGAGACTTATCCAAAGCGACTTGGAGCTGTGATTGCTGCAAAAGGCGGCTCTACAAAGTATTCACTTTTAGGGGGGTGAATAGTTATGCACATTTACTTTTTCTGTTATTTTATCCTATTTGTTGTTTGCTTCACAAAAAAAATAATAATAAATCTTCAAAGTTGTCGGCATGTTCTGTAAATTACATGATGCAAATCCTTAAACAATCCATGTTAATTCCAGGTTGTAAGGCACCAAAATACAAAAAAAAAAAATCAAGGGGGAGGGAATACTTTTGCAGGGCACTGTATACTGTACTCCACCTCCCTCATTCTGCAGCATTACACAGTTATTATCATCAATAATCAGATCACATAGATGTAACGGTGCCAGTTCACGGGAGAGTTGCAGGACGAGATATGCAGCAGTTTAGCAGCCGTACATATGATGTCACTCCTAAAAAGCCAAGTAAATGACGTCATACATACGACCACTAAGCCACCACCAGTGTCTTGTCGGATACTGTACCATTACCATTGAGGATAAAATAAGTTAGTGAAGAATGAGCAAACAATATCATATTATGTCAAGATTAATAATCACCAAACAGGCATAAATATGATTCCTCAAAGGGGTTGTCCACCTGGATGTCCACTTCTATGACCACAGGACTCCCAAGGTATCTGGCAGCGAGTATTAAAGTGGATCCCTCAACTTAATATGCTGGCTTATGTATGAGCATCATAGTGTAGGGGACAGGTTCATTTTGCTACTTGCCAAATCAGTATAAAAAATATAGTGGCGCGGCTAATAGGAATGATGAAAGAATACCATACTCGGAGTCAACTCCTCTGATGTGATGTTGCCGGGCACAGGAGAGGCTACAGACTGTGCCATGTGCAGCAGCATGCATGTTACAGGCATTGGGCAAAGTCCAGCCTTGCAAGGAATGGCAGAGATGACTAGTTGGCAATACTCTAAAGCGGACCTGTCACATGGATTACCAATACTAAACCGCCACCACCCCTCCCCTGTATAGCCGCACTCTTTAAGACGGTGATCATGGCCATAGTGGTACTGTATGACTGACAGGCAGTAGGGTTTTGGAAGTCACTGTTTAGCTTCTGAAATATTTTGAAAGTGGGACTGCTTGAGATTTCAGAAATTGGGCTGGTGACACTGGAACCCCTCTGTGACCCTGTTTAGAGCCTCGGACAGTGTGACTATATAGAGGGGTGGTGGTAGTTTAGTATTGGTAATCCACGTGACAGGTTCCCATTAAGATCCTGCCTGCTAGTCACTTCTGACATTCCTTGCATGGCTGGAACATGCATGCTGCTGCACACGGCACAGCCCGTAGTCTCTCCTGTGCCTTACACCTGCCTCTCCAGCATCCTGTTCATAGTTTGGAACAACTTTACAGTAGACAGTTATACTCTGGCCACACTTTCCTACGTGATGCCTGGGCAAGGAATCATTGGACATGTAGTTACCATAGACAGTAACTTCTACAAGCAAGATGGCGGAAGGACCTGGATAAATAGAGGCTCCAAAAGGGGCACAAAAGAAGGAAACTGTTGTAATGTGGGTCAGGTTAGGGTTCGTGGGATTTCATGCATCTGATTTGTCATTGTTGAGTAGCTTTTTCATTTATTGTACAAAATTTTCAGAAATAATTGTGAAGAATGAGCATTTTTGGTTTGAGAAAGAGACACAAAACAAATATGTATTCCAACATCCAATGCCCACGACGCGTCTTCATTACCATATAAATGAAGCTTTATCAGGTCTGTACTGGCACTGTGCGAGTGTGACCAGCTGGCAGCATGCAAAAAATTCTGAGCCCTATCAGTCAGAAAAAAATCTATGTGAAAGACATTTTGCAGCTTGACTGCACATCGTTTGACTTTTAACATCCAGGGATCTGAGTTTTATGCTGAAGCGTGCTTGATAGAACTGGACAAATCTGTTGCTCCCAGTAGGAATGTGAAAATGTCTATCTGATCTCATGTCTGGATCAATTTATTATGTTGTACAAAATAACTAGACATTTTACCTAAAAAAAATACTCAAAGATAAAATTTAAAAAATAGACAGGGATTCTGTGTCGTCTAAGGACCTCAGCCACATAAGGCGACACCAGTATTATACATGGCACGTGGAAGTTAAGGGCAGGGGCGTAACTAGAAGTGACTGGGCCCCACAGCAAATATTTGTAAGGGCCCCCCTCAGCGCGCTTCGCACCTCCCTCCTCCTGTGTAAACCCCACTCCTTTGGCACAGTGTAGCGGTATACTGTATATTGTGTGGCACAGTGTAGAGGTATACTATATATTGTGTGGCACAGTGTAGCGGTATACTGTATATTGTGTGGCACAGTGTAGCGGTATACTGTATATTGTGTGGCACAGTATAGAGGTATACTGTATATTGTGTGGCACAGTGTAGCGGTATACTGTATATTGTGTGGCACAGTATAGAGGTATACTGTATATTGTGTGGCACAGTGTAGCGGTATACTGTATATTGTGTGGCACAGTGTAGAGGTATATTGTGAGGCACAGTGTAGCGGTATACTGTATATTGTGTGGCACAGTGTTGAGGTATATTGTGAGGCACAGTGTAGCGGTATACTGTATATTGTGTGGCACAGTGTAGCGGTATATTGTGAGGCACAGTGTAGAGGTATACTGTATATTGTGGGGCACAGTGTAGCGGTATACTGTACATTGTGAGGCACAGTATAGAGGTATACTGTGTGGCACAGTGTAGCGGTATACTGTATATTGTGTGGCACAGTGTAGGCTATATGTGTATAACATAAACATACTCCACATGAACACTTACAGTTACTTGGCTTGGCACTTAGGGATCTCGGACGCCACTTCCACACTTTGGCCGGGGGCTCGGCGGAGCTGATGTTGTGTTTTATCCTAATGAGAAAGATTTTATAATAAGGATTTGGAGAAGGGGCAGAGGGATAGCAGAGCAGGGAGAGGCTGGTGCCGCTACTAGGGGGTCATACCATGGGGCAGTAATAAAACCCACCATAATGCCCCCCCCCCCCCAGTAGTAATAATTCTCCTTATAATGTGACAGTGCAAAAAATACCCCCTTGTAATGCCCCCAGTTGAGCTAATGTCCCCATAGTGCCCCAAAAAATGTGCCAGTATAAAATACCCCTATATAGTGCCCCCAGTAACTTCCCCCATAGTGCTCCTCTCCCCCCTTCCTGCTAGTGCCCCCCAAAATGTACCAGTATAAAATGCCCCATATATAGTGCCCCAGTAGATGCCGCTCAGTGTCCGGCCTCTGATAGGCTGCCGGCCTAGTGTCCCCCATAATGCCCCCCAATAATGTGCCAGTAAGTGCCCCTATCATGTGCCAGTATCAAGTGCCTCTCCCCCCCCACATGTCCCAGTATCATAGTGCCATCTCCCCCCATGTGCCAGTATCAAGTGCCTCTCTCCTTCCCACCCCCCATGTGCCAGTATCAAGTGCCTCTCTCCTCCCCATGTCCCAGTATCATAGTGCCATCTCCCCCCCCCCCCCACTAAAAAGTGCCAATATCAAGTGCCTCTCTCCCTCCCCCCTCCCTATGTGCCAGTATCAGGTGCCCCCCCCCCCATGTGCCAGTATCAAGTGCCAACCCCCCCTCTCCCCTCCAGGTGCCAGTATCAGGTGCCTCCCCCCCCCCCCTATGTCCCAGTATCATAGTGCCATCTCCCCCCCCCCACCACCACCACAAAAAAAGTGCCAGTATCAAGTGCCTCTCTCCCTCCCCCCCCCAATGCCAGTATCAGGTGCCTCTCTCCCTCCCCCCCCATGCCAGTATCAGGTGCCAACCCCACTCCCATGTGCCAGTATCAGGTGCCAACCCCCCCCCCCCAGGTGCCAGTATCAGGTGCCAACCCCCCTCCCCCCATGTGCCAGTATCAGGTGCCTTCCGCTCCCCCATGGCAGTAACAGTCGGGTATTAAAAAAAAAATAATAAACACTTCTACTTACCTCCATGTCAGCGATGCGATGCAGCCTCTTCCTGTGTCCCGCCTTGTATTCTGTCCCGCCCTGTATGCCCTTATATGGAGTCAGTGCTTGTATTTCAGAAAAGAGTCTTCTGGGATTTGAACCCAGGACCTTCTGCTTCAGAGGCAGAGCAGCTATCCACTAGACCATAAGAGCTGCCTTGAGGCTGAGTGAAAAAATATGAGACTTCTACTGTTATAGCTGGCTAAGTGTACATCTATACACATGGCAGCTGTTCATATATAGAGATGTAGCAGAGCTGAATGTGCAGGGACAGCTGTCATATACAGATATAGCAGTGCTAGGTGTGTTTGGGCAGCTGTCATGTGTATAGATGTATTATTTTTTTTTTACAGTCAGTTGTAATGCAGCCTTTATGGCTGTGAGGGTAAATGCTTTGCCACTGATTCACTTATAGATTGGAGGTTGTGGGTTCGAATCCCAGACCAGGAGACTTTTAGCAGACAGTAAAATTAGATCACTCTAGCGGCTGTGAAGGGGCCCTGAACACGATATTTATCTAACTTGAAAATAAACTGTCACACACGCTGCTTGGGGCGCCGGGCCCCCTTGGCAGCCCGGGCCCCGAAGCAGCTGCTTCCCCTGCTTCCCCGGTAGTTACGCCACTGGTTAAGGGCATTAGGACACAGGAGCATCAAATTATTGCTGGGTAATGTTTTTCTCTCCTGAGGAAGCTGGACTTCACCGGCGATACGCGTGGGGAGTTCGCCTTTTTCTAAACATAGGCTCACCTAACTAGTCCGGGCTCTCTTGCTACTTTATTTCATTTTTTGGTCAGGTATCACTTTTCATTTTTTGATGCTGTTATGATTGACTATTTCTCTTTTGGCTTTATGTTGTATTGTCCTTTATTTTACCCAGGACTACACATGCTGTGCATGGACTTTGTAGGCCATCTATTTGTGTCTGGTTTTATATTTACCAGAACATGGTTTATTGTATACAATTTTAATATTGTATATTTGTGTTGTCCAATAAAATTGTTTGATTGCTATTATACTGCTTGGATGTGCATATTATTGCGGTTCTCTGGGCCATTTGGCTTTTTTGGTTTTGAGTATTATATTTTAAACCGATAGTGCACTCCAGTTTATTAATTTGTAGTGTGCCCCCTGATTTTCATTGGTATTAGATATGAGGGGCCCGGACATTGGGGGGGGAAGGGGGGGCATGTGTTAGACTTTGGATAACCTCTTTAAAGGTATTTTCCTGTGCAAAAAACCCCCCAAAAAACCTGGGTCGCAATACTCACCTTCACTTACTGTATGCCCTGCTGCTGACGTTGCTCCAGTCCTCTCTACTCTAGTTGCTCTCTACTTTCTGCTTCCATCTCCACATATCAAATATGCCCGCTTAGCCAATCACTGGCCACACTGGTGACCCATTTCAGTTAGTGACTATCTGAGAAGGCACTTCTTGCATGTTGAGACAAAAGCCGAAGTAGAGAACAGTGGGGACTGGAGCAGAGGTGGAGCAGCAGGAGAGGACTGGAAGAGGTGGATATTGCCACTTTTATATTTTTCAGTGACTTTGACCTTGCTGCCACCAATTTTGGCATGCCGGACCACCTCTTTAAAGGGGTTCTCCAGGAATGAGTTAAAATACCCATTAGCAAGGACCGGTTTCCACCACTTGCATAGCTGTCTAGGTGGGTGAGGCTTCACTACACTGCTCTACAATAGATGTTAATGATGCAATCCTACCTACGATATGTTATCATAGCTGAGTGTCACGGTGGGGAGTGGGGAAAACCCTTCACCGTACAATGTCAAGTATAACGGCGAAGCAGCTAGGCCAGGACGCCGGAATCAGCAGGTCACCTCCTAAAGTGTCCCTAATCCTCACCCTAACTCCTCACTGTATGAGCGGACCTGGATGGTAGGACGGTTCATACCAGGATACCTTTGGCCCTGAGTCGCCCTGATAATCCCTCACATTGGAGCAGGGGAGAGACGACCTGTTCTTCCCAGACACGGATGAACAGGAGTCTCAAATGGCCTAGCAGCAGGGAAAGGAAAAGACCATATGCAACAACAGAGTCGGCAGGTTAGAACACCAGAAACACACTTACTTGCCGCAGCCACCATGACTGGAACCTGTGCATAAGTACAGGTGCCCACACACCAAATAGGACACCGTACAGACAAAACACACACAGGTATCCAGCACACCTGATACTGCCTGGACCCAATGCCGCAAGGAGCACGGCAGCCCCAGGCAGCACTGCATACAGACTTATGGTTAACCCCTCCGGGAAACCAGCCCCCTTCCGGAGGTACAACATACACAGGGAAAACATCTTGCACACATGCAGGGACAAACACCAACAACTGCCCAGACATATAACAACAAACAAGACGTACAACAAACCCTGAACATAAACCCCCACCAAACATACAACAAGTGAGGTTGGGTACATAGAGGATAAGGGAGACAAAGGAATGACATTGCAGATGACATCGATGTCCTACAATGTGGCCCTCAAGGACTGGGCAGATAGAACACCCTGGACTGGAGCAGAGCTCCAGCAACAACGGCAGCTGAAGTAACACTAACTCCAGCCAGGAAGCCACAGGAGATAAAACCCAAGTGACCACACCCAGTCAGAGAGTTAACCCTTCCAGCACCAGACAGAGGGAGGCTACAACTTAAAGGGGAAGTGCACACACCAGCAAACACGCAACACGTTGCCACCGGCAACAGCATGCGTGGCAACCATGTCACGACGCACACAGCCAAAGCCGAGACACTTCCACCACATGCCTTAGCAGCAACACGTTGCCACCGGCAACCACAAGCATGGCACAAGGGTCACGACGCACACAGCAAAGGTCGTGACACGGAGCAGCCTGACAGAAACACTCACCACTATGCAAGAGTATATGCAACTGCCAGAACATAGCGTATAGTGAGGCCTCACCCCATGACCCCCCCCTAAGTAGCTATGCAAGTGGAGGCAACCAGTCCTGCTCACCTTCTAGAAAAAGGTTGCTGGTGGCCATTTTAAATCATTCCAGGAGAACCCCTTTAAAGGGGTTGTCCAGCCATATATATTTTTGACCTATCCTCAGGATAGGTCATCAATATCTGATGGGGGTACAACACTCAGCACCTCCACTGTTCAGCTGTTTGATGAGGTGTACTCCATGTGAGTGCCGCCTCCTGGTCTTTACACTACACGTCATCTCCAGTGGAGCAGCGGCATAGAGTAATTACAAGTAATTGTTCTATTCAAGTAAATGGAGCCGGTACTTATATTACACTGCACTTCCGAGACGTAATGAACAAGAAGTGGAGCTCCTCTTCAAACAGCTGATTGGAGTGGTTGCCGGGTGTCAGACCTCTGCTGAGAATAGGTCATCAATATATATGACTGGACAACCCCTTTAACGTCCCCTTTCCTGCTGGTCTAGGGAAGAAAAGTAGTAGGTAATATTTGGCATCTGATACTTTACAGACCTTCTAGGCTCCATGAGTAAATGCTCACCATGTTCTCTTACTGCAATTTGTATGATCGGGCATAGTGTTCATAAAGCGCTGTATCTGATCATTCAGAGAATTATTAATATGATGCACTTCCCATTTCCGAAGATTTTTTTTCTTGCTGAAGACATAAAATCTGGTTGACTTTTAATTTAACTTGAAACTTGATAATAGAGAACCTGAAAAACGACCGAGGCTGTTGATGTGTTCTTACCACATTAATAAAATGATCACATGAATTAATCTTTACTGATATAAAGGATCTCTCCGGGGCATTTTCCTTTCATTGTTCTAATCCACAAGTCATTGCCGTCTTAGAAAAGGCTAATTATCCATCTACCCATAAATATAGCAACGTCCATTTCTTTAATAATTAAATTTCCTCCTTGAGGTAAAATGTTTATCCATTGTGGTGATGTGTACAGTATAAGTGTTGAGAGGCGTGTATATCCCACCCAGATACCTCAGCTGGGTGAGATAACTGAAATCCAGAAAGCTACAATGGTTTCAGCAAAGCGTAGTTTGCTGAGACAGTTTTGTCTAGATGTTGTTCTGGGCTGGATTTCATGTGGACTGGGGGATAGGTTTGGTAGTGGGATCTGCCAGTCCACACCCTTCCACTACATGTATTGTCTTTTGCCGGAGGATCGCAGGTGAGGCCTGCTGCTGTAATCAAGGAGGGATAAAACAACCCTCTGTGTATGACTTGGAGGGAGAAAGGCTGTGGTCTCAGCCAGGAGGGCTAAGGGGCCATGAGGCTTTGTATAGCCTGAAGGTTGGGGGGGCTCATTGACGCCTACGGAAAGAGGGTTGCACAGTCAGTCGGGAGGACTTCTGGACCATCTCCCCCCAAGGGTGCTGGTGTCGTAACAGCCTGGAGACTGCTGGACTGTGTATGGCTGAGGAAGCCATATCTAATCCCGTGTATAAACGACGCTCTATAGATGAGGTAGAGACAACACATGTATTAAGTAGAGCCCAGACGAGCAGGTGTTTATTTTCAATGTTTAGTATGTGATAAAGCCTCTTTTGGACTTGAACCCCGTTGTCAGAGGAGAAGTCTGTGATTGCGACCCCCTGAGAGAGAGCGATCCCTTACACCACATTAATTGGCATATTCCTGTGACGAAACTCAATACCGGAAAACAAAAATGCTAGTGTGAAAGTAACCTTACTAATGTATTGTTATTATCCATATTGCTTACTTTGCTGGCTGGATTAATTTTTCCATCACATTATACACTGCTCATTTCCATGGTTACAGACCACCCTGCAATCCATCAGTGATGGTCGTGCTTACACAATATAGGAAAAAGCACCAGCCTATGTTTGCTCCCATGGTCTCGGCCACCAGAGAACCATGGAAACTAGCAGTGTATAATGTAATGGAAAAATGAATCCAGCCGGCAAAGGGAGCAATATGGATAATAACAATACATTAGTAAGTGGCTTGTATTAACTTTCTCTACATGATAAATGCAACTTACTGAAGTGAAAGAGCCCCTTTAAGGGGGTGATTCAGAGCCCTGTAACAAAAAAAGCACAACTCTAAATGCTATACGGATGCATTTAAAAAAATATTTTGAACTTAAAGGCTATGTACACCTTAGGAGATGATAATTTTTTTTATTATTATTGCATTGTACTCATTTTAAGCTAAAAATCATTTTTGCAATTGGTCTTTATAAATTTTTTTTAGCCCTTTTCTCTTTATAGCCTTGAGATTCTCTAGTAGCAGGCTCTGTATTTTTATGAGGACCATTTCTTAGGCTGTGATTGATTTTGATGTGACTTCAAGCTCATAGTCCAAGCTTTTAAAAAAGACCAAGATGGTGGTGCTAGCCATGATATATTGCTATTTACAGCTCTTAGAAACAGGTCCCAGTGAGAGCTGCATATAGTTGCAGCTTGCACCCACTTTGATCCTGGTATTGTTTAAAAGTGTATATTGTCAGTTTTTAAACGAGACCAGGCTCACAGCTGTAGCTGTTCCCAACCCAAGACATCCCTTCAGCTGGCTGTGATGTCAGCCAGACTGAAGTAGGAGAGGGGGCAGTGGGGGATGTGTTTATAGGCTGCATAGAGGAGAGAAAATCTCTCCTTGTATTACTGTACAAGTCCTCAGGGGAAAGGGTAACATGGACTTGTGTTCATGTTATCTATCCCCCTACCCCATCAATAAAAGAGCATTCTTACTCTCTAATTGTCACATAGGTGGTCTTTTTTTCCCAGAAAAGGGGCGAGAAGTTGGGCACTTGTTCATCTAATCAGCCCTCTGCTCCTAATTAGGCCGTTCATTGTTACGATGACGTGTGCCAGTGTCCGGATCACGGGGTCACGTAAGTCGCACCAAACATTTGTACCCTCCCTCACACAAATAATAAAGCCCCCATTTTACACTGTCCATATGCTTTCTTTAGTGTAAAATATGCAGAGTGCTTCTCTAGCAATACCTGTTACACGCTGCAGTAATAGGGACTAGAGAGCAATCTAATAGATTTCTTATGATAGTTTCACACTAGCGTTACAGAGATCCTGCAGGGAACAACCTTGTGGAGCTCTCTCATTGCCGGATGCTGCCTAAATGCCCGCCGACCCTATTAGCTACAATGGGGAGCAACGGAGATTTAGTCTCAGCCCGGCAAATATTACGAGAATTGGGCAGACTAAAACCGCTGCTCGCAGTGGTATTTGTCCAGCCGATTTGCGGCATATTTGCCGGGTTGTGGCCGGATGTCTACCGTCCTTATCATAGTTAATGGGGCCGGCAGGCGTCCAATTTTGATGTGGGGGTGGTGGTGCATTTTAAATGTCTTTTCATGCTCATAGTCTAATCCGGTACCTTTTACTTCCGTTATTAGTCCAATGAGTAAAAATAGAAATATGTGATATTTGATTCAAAAACACAAAAAGTATTCATTTTGTAAGGCAGAAATCAGGTCCCGCTGCTCAACAATCAGAAATAGTTGAAATGTTTTCCCTAAGTGACTTCTCAAAGTGCTCCATAATTTACAGTGCTGAACTCCAGCGATTCGAAAATCGTTCTACTAAATAATAATAAATAAGGTGAGTGGATACCGAAAATTCTTTTAACAGAATGCCTATTCTTAAAGAGGTATTCTGGTTTTAAAGGAAATCTGTCACCAGAACAGGCATATTGAGCTATGCACACTGTCACACTGGTCATGCTGTCAAGGTTCAGAAACTGGTTTTCTTGTATTACCTATCAGCCCCTGGCCTTGTGAAGGAGCGTTTATGTGCCTGCGGAAGACAGCATGGCCAGGCGCTAATGTGCAGGATAGAAGGGTTAGACTGTAACAGCATGGCGGGCTGGATTGCCAGCATCACTTATGCGACCTGGCTCAGATAGTGACACGCCCCATTGACCATTAGCACCTTGGTGATGTACAGTACTTTTTCCAAGTTTATTTTTAACACAAAAAAACACTTATTAGGTAATTCAAGAAAACCAGTTTCTGAACCTTGGCAGTGTGGCCAGTGTGAAGATGTGAATAGCTCAATATGCCTGTTCTGGTGACAAATTCCCAGAACAACTTTTTAATATACGTCTATTTAACATTTTTCATGCATTTTAATCCATACAGTAGCCTCCCCCTAAAGAAAAAAAATAGTATGGCCCAGTTTAGTCCTGTAGAATGCATCCATGGAAGAGCTGGATAAGACTAAACATGGCGTCAGTCATGTGGTCCTTACAAGTACCACCCTTTACTAGGTGAATATACAGTATATATATATATATATACATATATATATATATACAGTTTTACTACCTGCAACAATATCTCATCATGTCTGTGCCTGTGTAAAAACAAATCTGTGTGTGTTTTGTTTGTCTGTTCTATACTCTAATTTTTTATTAAAAACATAACACCACCAGGAGACAAGCAGCCATTTTACAACATCACCTAGAGACAGGTGGCCATTTTTACAAATCACCTGCAGACAGGCAGCCATGTACATACACACAGTGATGTGCAGTACTTACTGTAATAGCCACAATAAAATAATTATTCCACCACTAGTCCTATTTCCTTATCACATGAATGTGTCCTGTGTGCTGACTGCACTGATGCTTACTGAATGTCAGGGATTATATGATGTTAAGGGTGTCACATGACTGATGCCATGTTTCAGTTAGGCCATGAATACATTACAGAGGACTCATACATGGGCTGTGCCACCCTACTGCATATAGGGGTCAACACATTGAGGAAAGGTATTTATGCAGAATTTTAAATACATGTATATTATAAAATTGTATGATTTAAGTAAATAAAATAAAAAATACAAACTAGAATATCCCTTTAGCTGAACATCACTCCCATCATCCGTCAGCATCTATCTATCTATCTATCTATCTATCTATCTATCTATCTCATATTCTCTGGGAGTGTTATCTTGTGCTCACTATTCCCCACTAATGCATACTAATGTGTCCAGTCACTGGCAGCAAACAGAGATTTTGGAAACGGTGAAAATGGAAATATGTGGCCTCTGAAAAAGCAGAACGACTGCAGACAAATTGGCACACCACTTTTTTTTCAATGCTTCTGCCATATGTTTTAGCAATAGACAATAGATACAGCAGTCATCCAACACCGACAGGACTTCATAGGACACCTACTGTAAACCATACACCGTCAATCTGTGAGATTTTGGAGAGATCTGAGAGACATTATATAAAAAAATGAAAATGGGCCTTAGTCAGACCATCAAACCCTGGACAGTAAGATAGTCCTTAAGTCTTATCCATGTTATGTACGACTGTGTACAACTATGATGTTCACTTGGATTGCTAGTCTTATGGTCCAGCTGTATTTTGTGGTCGTAATGTGTCTACAAAAGATATGGTCACATTAAAGAAGACCTACTGAATCCTCTACGTATTTTGGCATTGCTTTTTTTCCCCTTAGGCCCCCCCTATTCCCGAGCAATTGGTGCTTCAGATATGCTCTTGGGGTCATGCAATTTAACGGGGCCTCGATTCTCAACAGTAGTTGACCGGTCCACTTTGAGAATCAAGCCCCTTTGATTTAGCATGGTCTCAATGGCATCCTGACTTTTTTGGTGGGATACACGAAGATTCTCATATCTATCAGGGATTTGAATGGAATCATGACTTGGGCAGGTTAGGCTGAAGCTGGTCACATACATTAGAACTATGACCACCTAATGTGCATGGGGCCTCCAGACTTTGGGGAAACATGGATCAGGCGAGTTGGATTTTAACTGTTTAATCCTTTTTTTTTTTTCTCGGGGAGACAAGTCACTGCCAGAGGTATCTGGCTCTAACGCTCTCCCTTCTCCCCATTCACTACCTATGCATGTGTGGTTCAGAAGCGATAGCTGTTGGCCAACATCTTTGGGCCTCATGGACACAACCATAGTTTTGGACCGTGTCCAATCTGCATTTTTTGCGGATCGCACATCGACCCACTCCTTAGTATGCGTCTGCAAAAAACGCAGACAGCACACAGATGTCTTCTGTGCGTTGTCCGCATACTTGCATACATTTTGCAAATTATAGAACATGTCCTATTCTTGTCTGTTTTGCGTAGAAAAATAACTAGCGCAAAAAGGTGGAATGCACGCGGCCAGTGTGTGTATTTTGCAGAATGGATACGGTCGTGTGTGTATAAGGCCTTCCGCTAGTCTGGCTCATAGTGGGGAATCCCCGGCTTGGAACTACCTTCTAAGACATCTATATACCCTAATAAGACATATGGACGTGGGTTGTCAGCGAGATGAAAAAGGGTCTGGTTTCCCAGAAACAACGGCACCATTGTCTATGTGTTGCATTCAGTGGCGTGCTATGGGGAAGGCGTGGCGGCTGCCGGCTCTCAGGGGGGTGCCAGAAGCAATGAGCGCTTCCATCAATACAGATGGAAGCGCTCATTGCTGGAGCGCCGGGAGCTGCAGTCCTGTCACTCACCGCTCAGCTCCCCGCGCTCCTCCTCTCCTTCAGGCCGGCGGCGCACAGAATAGTGAAGCAGGAAGACTTCTCCCCGCTCTACCATTCAGCCTGTAGACACAGATTGCGCTGCCAGCCTGTGTGGGTGGAGCCAGCAGCACGGAAATCTGCATAATCTCCGCCCACACAGTGCTGCAGAGCTATCTGTGCCTGCAGAGGGAGAGCTGGATCTGAGCTTCAGGAACAGGCCAAAGTTAATAGTTACTGTGTTTTTTTTTTTTTAACCACTTGCCTACCGCCGCACAACTTTTTACGTTGCGCCAGTAGGCTCTTATCTGTAACCCAAAGTATAAAAGCATCGGGTTACATTGCGGTCTGCCGTCGGCCCATACCGCCGCAGATCACTGTGACCGCGCTGTCTCTAGACAGCTGCGGTCACAGGGAGGTGTGCCGTGGCCAGCAGGAGCAGTCAGGCACTAATAGATGCTTGTAGCATCCAGCTAGTATCTATTACATTGTAACATCTAAAAGCTGGCAGGGAGAGCTTTTTGTTAGGTAAAAGCACCACCCGCTGGCTTTAAAATGAAATGTCAGCCTGCAGCCTGGGAATCAACCTCTTCCTGCCTTGACTGTGGCAGAAAGGGGTTAAAACACTTAAAAAAAAGTAAATAAAAAATAAAATAAATAAAAAATATTTTTAAAAAAACCTTAAAATGTCCAAATTTCCCCAAGATGAATATCATAAAAAAGGTTACTTTGAAGGGGCTTGTAGCGTTTTGGAGCTGTACAAGATTTTTCTGGCAGTACGGTGCTATAGAACCAGCAACAGAAAAATAGGCTGCCAAAATCCAAAATGCGCTCCAGGCTTTTGAAAGTCTTGTGGCGGGCCCAGACAGTAGATACATTACATAAATAGCCTCCATTTTCAGGGTACAAGCGTACAGGAATGGTATCAGAATAGTTTTGTTTTTAAACCTTTTGTAATAGTTAGAAAGAAAATGATAAGAAAGGGAAAAAGTTTTTTCGTAATTTTCACAATTTTTCCTTAAATATTTTAAAAAAATATTAGATCCATCATCTAATGGCACAAAAGAAAGGTGTAAGGTGTCCCGAGAAAAATAATATCACATACATGTAGGTTGGCTCAGAAATTAATCAGTTATTTGCAGTGAGATAGAAGCATTGCTAAAAACTTGCCTTGTTAGGAGGGGGGGATAAACACTCCATTAATGAAGTGGTTAACACAGAGGGGGCACAATGGGCATTTCTACTCTGGAGGGGGCACAATGGGCATTGCAAATGTGAAGCGGGCACAATGGACATATCTACTCTGGAGGGGACACACTGGGCATTTCTACTCTGGAGGGGGCACAATGGACATATCTACTCTGGAGGGGACACACTGGGCATTTCTACTATGGAGGGGGCACAATGGGCATTTCTACTCTGGAGGAGTACAGAGGGCATTGCTAATGTGAAGGGGGCACAATGGGCATTTCTACTCTGGAGGTACAGAGGGCATTGCTAATGCTAATGTGAAGGGTGCACAATGGGCATTTCTACTATGAAAGGGGCACAATGGGCATTTCTACTCTGAAGGGGGCACAGTGCACAGAGGGCATTACTACTATGAAGGGGGAACAGAGGGCATAACTGTGAAGGGGGCACAATGGGCATTGCTAGCACAGAGGGCATTACTACTGTGAAGGGGCACAGAGGGCATTATTACTGTGAAGGGGGCACAATGGGAATTATTACTGTTAAGGGGTACAATGGGCATTAATACTATTAAGAGGCATTATTACTGTGAAGGAGGTGCAATGGGGATATTTACTATGAATGGGGCACAATGAGGATTATTACTGTGAAGGGGGCACAATGAAGATTATTACTATAAAGGGGGCACAATGGGGATTATTACTGTGAAGAGGGCACAATGGGTATTATTACTGTGAAGGGGCAGAAAGAGGGCATTACTACTGTGAAATGGGCACAGAGAGGGCATAACTACTGTGAAGGGGGCACAATGAAGGCATAACTACTGTGAAGGTGACACAATGAAGGGATAAGTACTTTAAGGGGGCACAATGTGGACATAACTACTGTGAGGGGGCACACATCTGTATAAAACTACTGTGAAGGTTGTACAATGAGGGCAATACTACTTTGAGGGGTACAATTTTTGTAAAGTATTGGTGGGGGGGGGGGGGGGGGGGGTTGCCAGAGTAAGGACTCGCCCCGGGTGCCAAACAATCTAGGGACGCCACTGGTTGCATTCGATAATAAATCTCAGCCCATTCACGTGGATGTGGGTGAGCTGCAGTACCATTTTAGTCTGACAATTGGAAGAGGCAGTCAGTTGTCTAACAGCCAGGTCCAATCTGAGGCTTGTGAGAAAGAAATGTGATGGGAGGGGTTAATTTGACAAGCCACATTTAGAATTTTTTTTTTTGCCTAATTTCTATGTTTACAGGCTATGTACACCTTTGGGGGGATTTTTTATGATTGCATTTTACTCATTTTGGGCTAAAAATAATTTTATTTGTCTTTATTAAAAATTTTCTGATGTTTCTGAGATGCAAGGGTTAAGAAAATTAGTCTGTTTGCAAGCTGTGACTTTCTGTTTTCTTTTAATCCCTTCATCTGGCAGCTCATGTATAGCCCTATATGTCTTCTCATTTCTATGGCCTGCTCTGGGCTACTGGTCTTACCAAATAAACATTTATAGTGATCATATGTTTAAAAACTCTTGTAATACTTACAATGAAGAGAACGATTAATAAGAAGCAGCAGTGATTCATTGTTTCCTCCATCGTTTCCTTAAGAAATGAAAATTTCATTGTTTTCTGTAAAAAAATAAAAAAAAATAACATTTAATGAAGATTTTTTTAAATCAATTTTGATTGTTTTTATATTTTTGTGCACAACATATCATCTGCCAAAGATTTCCCCCAAAATTACAGTAAATGTCTCAACCCAGCTAAATCCTATACATTACCTCCGACAACACAGATTGGATCATATACTGTACAAACCCTACGGTAAGTATCTGTAGCACACAAAATAGTGCTCAAATCAGTGCCCAAATATTACAAAGTGGATGTGGATCCATGGGTGTATCTAAGTAGAACCCCTGGTCTTCACCCTAACCCCGGTACAGGGATCTGGACTTTGCTGCAGGGGTACCACCAGGCCACTACTTCCTGGTGTGGTCTCTGTTTAAGTGGCTGCTGACCCACGGGGGTCAAGAAACACCGATGCAGAACACCAAGGGATCAGGCAAAAGCGTAGCCAGGGACAGCCGAGGTCAGAGTATGAGCAATCTAAGTAACGGCCTGAGGTGAGAGCGGGCAGCTCAGCGTCAATACAAGGGTCAGGCAGAGGTTGAGGTTCTGGTGTTGGCGAAGGCGACTTTCCCACTAGCGTTTTGGGTTTCCGTTTCTGAGATCCGTTCAGGGCTCTCACAAGCGGTCCATAATGGATCAGTTTTGCCCTAATGCATTCTGAATGGAAAAGGATCCGCTCAGAAGGCATCAGTTTGCCTCTGTTCAGTCACCGTTCTGCCCTGGAGGCGGACACCAAAACGCTGCCTACAGCCTTTTGCTGTCCGCCTGACGAAGCAGAGCCAAACGGATCTGTCCTGACACACAATGTAAGTCAATTGGGAGGGATCAGTTTTCTCTGACAGTAGAAAACGGGTCCGTCCCCCATTGACTTTGAATAGTGTTCATGACGGATCCATCATGGCTATAGAAGACATAATACACCCGGATCCGTTCATGACGGATGCATGCGGTTGTATTATTGTAACAGAAGCGTTTTTTCAGATCTATGATGGATCTGCAAAAAAGCGCTAATGTGAAAGTAGCCTTACAGTGCCTTGAAAAAGTATTCATACCCCTTGAACATTTACAAATTTTTTCATGTGAAACCCACAAACTTAAATGTATTTTATTGTGATTTTATGTAATAGACCAACACAAAGTAACAAGTATGTGTGAAGTGAAAAGAAAATGATACATGGTTTTCAAATGTTTATATAAACAAAAATATGAAAAGTTTGGTGTGCACTTGTATTCAGCCCCCCTGAGTCAATACTTTGTAAGACCACATTTCGCTGCCATTACAACTACACGTCTTTTGGGATACTGTATGTCTCCACCAGCTTTGCACATCTAGAGGCTGAATTTTTTGCCCATTATTCTTTGTACAATAGCTCAAGCTCAGTCAGATTGGATGGAGAGCGTCTGTGGTTGCCACAAATTCTCAATGGGATTTAGGTCTGGACTGTGACTGGTCCATTCTAACACATGAAGTTGCTTTAATCTAAACCCTTCCATTGTAGCTCTGGCTGGATGTTTAGGTCATTGTCCTGCTGGAAGGTGAACCTCCCCCCGGTCTCAAGTCGTTTTCAGCCTCTACCAGGATTGCCCTGTATTTAGCTCCATCCATCTTCCCATCTTCCCATCAACTCCGACCAGCTTCCCTGACCCTGCTGAAGAAAAGCCTCCCACAGCATCATGCTGCTGCCACCATGTTTCACGGTGGTGTGGAGTGTTGAGGGTGATGGTGATGTGCAGTATTAGTTTTCCACTGCACACATCGTTTTCCACTGCACAAAAGTTCAAGTTTGTTTTTTCTGTCCAGAGCACCTTATTCCATATATGTGATGTGTCCCCTTTCTTCTTTCCACTCTTCCATAAAAGCCAGATTTGTGGAGCACACGACTAGTTGTCCTGTGGACAGATTCTCCCACCAGAGATGTGAACCTCTGCAGCTCCTCCAGGGTGATCATGGGCCTCTTGACTGCTTCTCTAATTAGTTCTCTCCTTGCCTAGGCTGTCAATTTACATTTGCAATTGTGCCTTCCATTTTTGGATGACGGATTGAACAGTGTTCTGTGAGATGTTCTGAGCCTGGGATATATTTTTTTATAACCTAACCCTGCTTTATACTTCCTACACAACTTTATCTCTGGTGTGTTCCTTGGTTTTCATATTGCTGTTTGATCACTAATGTTCACAAACCTCTGAGGCCTTCACAGAACAGGTGGGCTCTATTTACTAAGTGACTTATGAAGGCAATTGGTCAGACTGGATTTTATTTAGGGGTATCAGAGTAAAGGGGGGGCTAAAGATAAATGCACACCCCATTTTTCAGATTTTTATTTATTAAAAATTTTGAAATCCGTTCGTTTTCTTTTCACTTCACAAATATTTGTTATTTTGTGTTGGTCTATCACATAAAATCCCAATAAGAAGCTGAATGTGCTCCTGGCCAAGTTGCTGGTGCTGCAGTCCCTCCCTTTCCAAGTAGTGGACTCTGCACCTTTCAGAGAATTGATTGCTTGTGCCGAGCCGAGGTGGAGAATCCCAAGCCATCATTTTTTTTTTGCCAAAAAGGCTGTACTAGTCCTGCACAAATGTGTAGAACAGAAGGTGTGCCAGTCCTTGAGCCTGTCGGTGTCTGCCAAAGTGCACGGCAGCGCCGATGTGTGGAGATGTAACTACGATCAAGGACAATATATGTTCTTTACGACCCACTGGGTAAATGTGGTTCCTGCCCAGCCACACTAACAACTTGGCCAGGTGACGCTGCTTCCGCCTCCACGTTCTCACGCCGTTGGTCCTGGGACAATGTCCGCCTCTGCCTTCTCATCCTCCACTGTGTCCTTTGCATCCAGTGCAGGGACAAATTCACAGTGCTCCTCCAGCATACCAAATGTGCAGGGCACGGCGGTGTCACGCTGTTCTACACCTCATTTGCCTGGGTGAACGGAGTCACACAGGGTAGAACCTGCTCTGTGTCCTTCAGCAAGAAATCGAATCCTGGCTTTCTCCGCCACAACTCAAAATCGGAACTATGGTGACCGACAACAGGAAGAACATGGTGTCGGCGCTGCATCGAAGAGGGCTGAGCCATGCGACCTGCATGGCATACGTGTTCAATCTGGTTGTCAAGTGGTTTCTGAAGTCTTCCACCCATCTGCAAGACATCCTAAAAATGGCCAGGAAACTTTGCACGCACTTCAGCCACTTGTACACCACCAAGCACACCCTCCTTGAGCTGCTGAGGCAGAACGGGGTCCCCCAACATAGGCTGATATGCATTGTTTCCACCCGTTGGAATTCCACCCTCCATATGTTGGACCGTCTATACGAACAGAGAAACGCCATAAACGATTTCTTGATGATCGAAGCGGACAGGAGTACTCCCCTGTGTAACTTCGATGTCAGCCAGTGGCAGCTCATACGTGACACCTGCCATTTGCCCAGGCCCTTTGAGGATGTCACGTTATTTGTCAGTCGCCAGGACTACAGGGTGAAACAACGTCATTTCACTGCTTCATATCCTGGAACAGATGCTGGTACATCTGGCTGGTCAGGGGACTGGAGACGCGGCACCTACATCTCACGTGTGGGGGCTGAACTAGAGGAGGAGGACACTGGAGTACAAGCAATGTGTAGGGAAATGGGTGGTTTTTCTACACAGGTGACAGGAGAGGAGGAGCAGGAGCAGCCATAGGAGCAAGAGGGAGATGAGGAAGACAAGGCAGATCACCCAGGCAAACCGTGGCAGTATGCAGTGGAGATGGAGGCAGGGAGTCCCTCTGAGTCACTTGCGCAAAAGGCCCGCTGAATGCTCATTTGCTTGGGTAGTGACAGCCGAATTGTCACTATTCGGCAGAGGGGTGACCTCTCCACCTTGTTGGACCCTCGCTACCGGTCCAAAATGGGGGCCTTTTTTACACCTGCTAAGAGGGAGGACAAACTGAACTACTATAGAGACATCCGATGTAGTCAATTGGCTGCTGCCTATATGTGCTATTCTCCATCCTCTTGCAGGTCTAATTGGGGGGGCCTCTGCTTTCTCGTTCCACTGCAATTGCTGCTGTGGCTGGGGGGGGGGGGGGGGTAGAAGCAGTACCAACTCCATCAACAGCAGCTTGAGTCTAGAGTTGATGATGAGCAGCTTTCTTAACTCGCCTAGTGAAGAAACTACTTACCAGCAGCAGCAGCAGCTAGACCTGGAGCAGAACCTGAAGCAGCAGCTGGTGGCATACTTGGACAGCACCCTGCCACCCCAGATTGAAGATCCACTGGACTACTGGGCCGCCAAACTGGATTTGTAGCCGCAACTGGCCGAGTTTGCCCTGGAAAAGCTGTCCTGCCCGGCCAGTAGTGTGGCATCAGAGCGGGTGTTTAGTGTGGCGGGGGCCATAGTTACCCTAAGGAGAACTCGCCTTTCCACCCAAAATGTGGCAAGACTGACCTTTGTCAAGATGATTTAGGTGTGGATCAGCCAGAATTTCCACCCACCATTGTCTGATGCATCAGATTAGATCATCCATGCTGCCTCACCCAAACCTTGACAAAAGAGACCGGTTTCTTCTGGCTACCTGCCTCAGTTACTATTCTGATGCTGCCACCCGCCTGATGCCACACATCTGATGCCAAGTGCTGCTTTTTACACCCACCATCGTCAGCGGGTACTGTTATTGCCACCCACCTCCCCACTCCGTCACCCGGTCACACTGTGGTCTCCTGATGCTGCTGCCACCTCACCACTCAGGTCTCCTCATGCTGCTGCTACCACCTCCACACTCTGTCATTGTGCCACTCTGTGGCCTCCTCATGCTGCTGTTGCTGCCACCTCCACACAATGTCACGTTGCCACTCTGTGGGCTCCTCATGCTGCTGCTAACTCAACACTATGTCACCTTGCCACTCTGTGGCCTCCTCATGCTGCTGCTGCCACCTCCACACTATGTCACCTTGTTACTCTGTGGTCTCCTCATGCTGCTACTAAATCAACACTATGTCACTGGGCCACTCTGTGGCCTCCTCATGCTGATGCAATCTCAACACCATTTCCCTGGGCCACTTTGTGGCCTCCTCATGCTGATACTGCTACCGCCACACTATGTCACCTTGCCACTCTGTGGCCTCCTCATGCTGCTGCCACCTCCACACTATGTCACCTTGTCAATCTGTGGTCTCCTCATGCTGCTACTAAATCAACACTATGTCACTGGGCCACTCTGTGGCCTCCTCATGCTGATGCTGCTACTGCCACCTCCACACTATGTCACCTTGCAACTCTGTGGCCTCCTCATGCTGCTGCAAAATCAACACTATGTCACTAGGCCAGTCTGTGGCCTCCTCATGCTGCTGCCACCTCCACACTATGTCACCTTGCCACTCTGGCTTCCTCATGCTGCTGCCACCTTCACACTGTCACCTTGCCACTCTGTGGCCTCCTCATGCTGCTGCTGCCACCTCCACACTATGTCACCTTGCCACTCTGTGGCCTCCTCATGCTGCTGCCACCTCCACACTATGTCACCTTGCCACTCTGGCTTCCTCATGCTGCTGCCACCTTCACACTGTCACCTTGCCACTCTGTGGCCTCCTCATGCTGCTGCTGCCACCTCCACACCATGTCACCTTGCCACTCTGTGGTCTCCTCATGCTGCTGCTAACTCAACACTATGTCACTGGGCCACTCTGTGGCCTCCTCATGCTGCTGCTTCTGCCACCTCCACACTATGTCACCTTGTCAGTCTGTGGCCTCCTCATGCTGCTGCTAACTCAACACTATGTCACTGGGCCACTCTGTGGCTTCCTCATGCTGCTGCCACCTCAATACTATGTAAATGGTCCACTCTGTGGTCTACTCATGCTGTTGCCACCTCCCCACTATGTCACTGGGCCACTCTGTGGTCTCCTCATGCTGCTACATCAACACTATGTAAATGGGCCACTCTGTGGACTTCTCAAGCTGTTCTCCTACCTTCCCCCACTCCATGGCTGGGCCACTATTTAGGCTTTTTTGGCCTGGTTGACATCATCATTTATTTGACCCTTCTTCTGATCTGTCAGAAGGAAGGGAAAATGAGACACACAACATACGCTGTTTGTGTAGCAGCTGCAAGGCCTGTATGGTCCCATCAGAATTGGCTTATGATTTGGTAGCCAAAAGAAGGAGTAGGTACAAAACACAGAAGACATGCAAATATTCCATCTCTGTTTTGGATCCACTTCTTTTTTTTTTTTTGGCTTTAGCAAAACTGATGGATTACTGACCAAATGCTGACCAAGTGAAGGCGGATGCTCAACAGACCCATTTTTGGGGGGTTATTGTTCTGACGAATCAGAGGAAGGGCAAAATAATCAGTGATTTCAACACAAACTTACTGCTGACACCCTCTCCACTCTGTATGTGTGGGGGGCTCTACTTGTATAAGCGTTTAATAGAACAGGTTCTGTAGACATCTATCTGGAATCAGCTGACGAATCAGCTTTTTCACGCTAAGTAGGATCTTGGGCCTCTGCACGGTTCTTTATACCTGGCTAACATCGACCTGTTTTATTTGGTCAGTTTTGGCCCGTAACTGCCCAAATAAGGGAAGTGTGCAGTGATTCTATGAGTGACGCCTGCCATCTGCGTGTCATATTAACTCACAGTATTATTTTACTACCACAGCAGACTCCCTATGCATGTTACTGCAAGACACAGTGTTCTACACCACTATACAGGCTGTCTGCAGCCGGGAAATAGCTGTTTTTAACGTGATTCGCCGCAAAATTATTTAGATCAAATCAAATCTTTTCGAAAAATTCTGCAAACTGGCCGAATCGAATTTTTTAGAAATTCGCTCATCTTTAGTGTTAATGTCCATGTGGGTGCTAGGCAGAGCATGTGATGGAAATGCGATGGAAAACATGTGGTGTTAAGGGAAAAGCCAGGCCAGCTTGAACTTAACAAAGTCTCTTTTTACTGTATACAGGATATAAGTTGAAGTATGTACATCCAGTAAATCTCTTTACACAGTGCAAAGTCCTCCCAGATGTCCCAAGCAGTTAAATATGCCATTGGTACTCAGATTACTCTGGCTAAAATATCTGCTCTAGGGTTCTCTGGCTAATAGCTCTATTCTGGCAACTTTGATTGTAGTGTCCACTATTCTGGGGTGCATAGGATGTCTTAACTTGTTTCCCCTTTGCAGCAGCAGGGTCTGGAACATTTTAAGCAATGTTACCTTGCTCTCTCTCTCTCTCTCTCTCTTGCTGTAGCCATACAAATCTTCCCCCTCTAGTTCTTTCTTGCTTTCAACTCTAGGAGCTTGTAAAGGTGCTGGAGGCTCCAGGGCTTGCAGCTGGAGTCTGAGGGAGAGGAGCACATGAAGTCTGCTCCCCTACTCCTCCTTATCTACAGCTACTCTGGCTGAAATCTTTTGGAACTAGGAGATGGGGCCGGCCTACTCACTGAGCTTCAGAGAGGGCAGGGCCAGGAGAGTTAGTTTTGGCCACACCTAGCTGCTGCTTGGACATACTGGATGTAAGGTGCATTGCATTGACATTGCAAGACATTACAACAGTAAAAAGCCATTGCAGATACCACAATGCACTGGGGTACTGCAGTCGCCAAATATGTATGAAGCTAGTGCCCCCAACGCAAAATCTGTAACTGGGCCATCTCGCTACAATGGGGCCTTTGGGTCTCTCAGCCACCATGACCCAGGTGCGGCAGCTACCTCTACATCCGCTATAGCAACCACTGTGTGGTCTTCCAGGAAATGCTGATCTGCTAGTTGGCCATAACTGATCGAACTGGTGCTTTACAAAGACTTCCCATGGATTTATAGAGCATCCATATAAATTAGAGACACATTTTTTTTCTTTGGAAGGGATTTGAAAGCCATTATTCCCGAGTGATATTCCGTTAGTGAATAATATATCATCAGAAAACCAAAACTTTATGATATTCAAATTTGGGCAAAGCTTGAAAACATTGATGGGAGCAGCTCTTAGCATGCAAATTGGAATTTATTCTAATGAGTTAGCAGATTTAACAGCAAGCCGCCTTAATGCCGCTGTAACTAAACCTCGGCGGTATCAATCTGCTGCCCTCCAAGAAGATGTTAAAATATGTTCAGGCACAGCACACCAGTAGCTAAAAGAACACATCTGAATTCCCGGAATACACCATTTTCCCCCATGTATTCTAGAGCTTACCTATACTATATGGCAGTCACATGTGAATGAGATAAATAATGAAGCGGAATAAGCAATGGAGGCGGTTTAACGATTTTGCTGCTACAAATTTCACACTATTACATATTTATACAATAAAAATCAGATTATACCCCAGGAGACACTTTTACACTCACATGCACCTTCATGCAATTTAATTTCAAAATGTAAAGATTTGTAAGAAATGTAGGAAAAAATTTAATCAAAACTGAAGCTAAAAGTCTGACCCAAGCAGAGGCTGAGATGTACCACGCCTCCGAAAAATAAAAGTTCAAGATGTGCACCGTTCATTCATGTCTACAACTAGCTCCACACAGTCATCCAAATTAAAGAGAACCTAAGTCTCCATGATGTAAATATACTCGTAGTTTCACTCGTTCATTAAAAATTCAAAAAAAAGCACCCCTGAAATGTGACATCTGATGTAAGTATTTGATACACTGGTGATTTTGCATGTTCTCCCATCTACAAAGAGACTGAATATTAAAAAAAAAAAAACACCAGAAAATCACATTTTATGATTTGTAAATAATTAATTTGTATTTTATTGCATGAAATGAGTATTTGATCACCTACCAACCAGCAGGAACTCTGGCTCTCACAGACCTGTTAGTTTTTCTTTAAGAAGCATCCAAACCTCTGCACTCATTACCTGTATTAATTGCACCTGTTTGAACTCGTTACTTGTATAAAAGACACCTGTCGACACACTCAATCAATTACACTCCAACCTCTCTTCCATGGCCAAGACCAAAGAGCTGTCTAAGGACACCAGGGACACAATGGTAGACCTGCACAAGGCTGGGATGGGCTACAGGACAATAGGCAAGCAGCTTGGGGAGAAGGCAACAACTGTTGGCGCAATTATTAGAAAATGGAAGAAACACAAGATGACTGTGAATCTTCCTCGGTCTGGGGCTCCATGCAAGATCTCGCCTCCTGGGATAAGGATGATTCTGAGAAAGGTCAGGAATCAGCCCAGAACTAAACAGGAGGACCTGTTTAATGACCTAAAGAGAGCTGGGGCCACAGTCTCAAAGATTACCTGTCACGGCTGAGGATGGGGGAAACCCTCAGCCGTGAGATGCCAGGTGGTGTAGTGGCTACTCGGCCATGAGAACAGGATAGGGAGCAGGTCACCTCCTCACGCATCCCTACCCTGACCCTAACTCCTAACCTGCATGGGCCGACCTTTAAGGTAGGAGGACCCATGCGCAGGAACCTCGGAGCCCCTAACTTACCCTCCGCAGATCCCTGAGCTAGGAGCTGGGTAAGACGACCTACTCCTCCTTGGCACGGAGGAGCAGGAGCCTCAATGGCCAAGCTGTTGGGAAAAGGGGAACACAAACAGCAATACGGAAATGGCAGGCGAACAAGAAGTTCACCAACCTGCCACAGCCTTGCTGACTGGATCCCTAAACAGACAGGGATCCAGAACCGTATGCTGCACAGAAACATAAGAAGGTCCCAACAGAACAACATGCTACACCACACACATAAAGACATAGGCATAACAACTATAATTTTATGACCACAGGGGTGGCTCTCACTGGCAAGGAAGATGGAGGTCACAGGAGGCTGCTCCAGCAAGCATGGCTGAAGCAACCCACTGAGCCATGCTAACACTCAGGCTATATAGGCCAAGAAGCCACACCCCACAGTCGGACACACCCAGTGACATCACACACACACTGGGAAGGGAGTTAAAACACAGACAGGGGAAGTGTCCAACAGATCACACTGTGGCTGTTGCCGCTGGCAACGACATGGGTGGCAGCCGTCCTGAAAGACAGCCCGAAGGCCAGGACACTGCCACCACATGTACAACATACCAGACGCTGCCACGGGCAGCCACAGTGAAAGGAAGATGTACGTGCGCACCAATCAACAACAAGTGCACACCAGACATACCAAACAAAGTGCATCCACACACGCACACAACTCCCCGGGAACCGCACACATAGCTGTTGTCCGCGGCAACCGCACTGAGGCCAACTACATTATGCCTCAGCTGCGGTTGACACAACAACCACAACCGCGGGCAACTGTATGCGGCTCCCAAGGAGTCACGACCATAACCGTGGCCGTGACATTACCATTAGTAACACACTACGGATATATGGATTAAAATTCTGCAGGGCCTTCCAGGTCCCTCTGCTCATGCCAGCACATGTCCAGGCCCATTTGAAGTTCGCCAATGACTATCCGGATGATCCAGAGGGAGAAGGTCATGTGGTCAGATGAGACTAAAATAGAACTTTTTGCTATCAACTCTACTCGCTGTCTTTGGAGGAAGAAGAAGGAACACCAAGAATACCATCCCAACCGTGAAGCATGGGGTTGGAAACATTATATTTTGGGGATGCCTTTCTGCAAAGGTAACAGGACAATTGCACCATATTAAAGGGAGGATGGATGGGGCCATGTATCGCGAGATTTTGGGCAACAACCTCCTTCCCCCAGTAAGAGCATTGAAGATGGGTCATGGCTGGATCTTCCAACATGACAATGACCCAAAGCACACAGCCAGGATAACCAAGGAGTGGCTTTGTAAGAAGCATATCAAGGTTCTGTAGTGGCCTAGCCAGTCTCCAGACCTGAACCCAATCGAAAATATTTGGAGGGAGCTGAAACTCAATGTAGCCAAGTCACAGCCCCAAAACCTGAACGATCTGGAGAAGATCTGTATGAAGGATTAGGCCACAATCCCTGCTGCAGTGTGTGCAAACCTGGTCAAGAACTACAGGAAACCCCTGACCCCTGTAACTGCAAACAAAGGCTTCTGTACCAAATATTAAGTTTAGTTTTTCTATTGCATCGAATATTTGTTTCATGCAATAAGATGCAAATTCATTATTTACAAATCATACAGTGTGCTTTTCTGGATTTTTTTTTAGATTCTGTCTTTCACAGTCTACAAAAAAAATACAGACCTCTCCTTTTTTTGTAGATGGGAAAACTAGAAAAATCTCCAGTGTATCAAATACTTATTTTCCCCACTGTATTTTCTCTGATTGGGAAGAGGGGTGATGACATGAAGAAAAGTTCCTGTATCACACCCCTTGGCTCACTGAATGCTGCATAAGGGAAGACACTGTTCTTCTTTCTTCCTGCTCTTACGGATGGAGTAGAGTTAACACTCCTGTTTTCTGAGATTTCTGAGTTGTATTATCTAATCTAAGCAAACACCTTCAATCGCTTTTCAATGGCTTTTTTCTCAAGATAACACCATGAGTTAAGAAATTTGAGTTAAGAGCTGGAGTGCTAACCCTTTCTGCTGCTGCTCTCTTTCTATCAAGGGTGTGTGTCCTTTCTGCTGCAGCTCTCTCCTGATCACAGCTCAGGGGATATGTCATTTCTCCCTGCATTTGTCATAGCTTCTAACAGTAGATACAGCTGGTGGCAGTTGAAGGATGGAACTGAGCATGTGCGACCACCAGTAGGTGGACCTGCACCTTACTATACAGATTAAACACTAGGGTGCACCATTATATCAAAGAGAATATCTACAACTGGAGCATTTTTGTATCAGAAAGTAAATTACAAAAGTAACTTGTTTTCATGCTGAATTAGTATTGAATTAACAACCCCTTTAAAGATTTCATGCCAGATTTCATTTACTGGAAGTTATTGAGCATTAGAGTCTGCATTTCTCCAGAAACAGCCCCACTCTGTGGCTAATGTTTGGTATTGCATCTCAATTTATGCAGATGTTCCCCATGGACATGAGTGGAAGAAAGCATTATTCTAGTTCTGGACAATGCCTTTAAGAGATAAATTTGTGTTTATACAAGGTCATGATTAGTGTAATGAAGTGGAATTCGATCCGAATTTCAGCGAAACCTCAATTTGCAAAATAAAAACAATCATACTTACTTCTTCTGTTTGACCGCAAAGAGCCGGCCACCACCATCTTGATTGAAGATCTCACCGGAAATCCTGCGCACGGTGACATATGATGTCACCATGCCGGCCAACGTGAAGACATCATCATGGACCGTGTGAGATTTTGCGCTAGATCTTCAATCAAGATGACGGAGGACGGCTCTTTGCGATCAAATGGATGAAGGTAATTATGAATTTATTAATAAATAAAAAAATGTATACTGTGTTATTACTCTCAGATGCCACAATCAGTGATGAACGCGGCATCTGAGGGGTACAATGACGGGGGGGGCAGCGCAATCGCCGCTCCCTGTCATTGCACCCTTAGCGCAGGACATAAAGGGGTGCCATCAGATTGAAAACACATGGTCGCTTTCTCCAGGACACAGCGCCACTCTTGTCTTTGGGCTGTGTCAGGTATTGCAGCTATTCATTTGAATGGGACCAGGCTGCAGTACCAGGGACGTCCCATAGACAAGAGTGGCTCTGAGGCCTACACAACGAGCCATGGCTTTCTAGCCTTATACGAACACTTTAACTCATCATCTTACAAATAGTTGGAGAATTTTTGCATTTACTCAGCACGAAGCGAGACGCTAAATCACCGCCTTCGTTGCCATTAATTTAGTAAACAGCTTGGAAATAAATGCCGCTATTAAGTGAAACATTTTATCACGGTTTGAGTGTAATGACAAATGGGCAGATCTCTTAGCTAAGCAGTGAATTATCCACACAAAGGGCGGCAATTTAATTAAAACCGTCCAGCTATGGGACAGGGGATATTTCAATTTGAGTCATTAGTCATTAGCGACTAAAACAGTGTAAAATTGGCTGAGCGAGAAATCCAAGCCATTTCCTCGTGTCGAGCCCAGAAACAGGAAGTGGAGAGTTTCAGTAACAGAAGTAGAGTCGGAACGGTAGCAGAGATGGATTGTTCTTTTTTGCCCATTCTGCCCCATTTTTATTTGCAAAAATGTATTTTCTTGGAAATCCCCTTCCACTACAACTCCCAATATGTCCAGGGTTAATGCCTAATAATTTTTATTGTGTTCAGCTATAAAACTTACCATGGACCCATAATGCACTTTGCCATCACAACCCTCAGGTTTCCTACAGAGGTCCTTACGTCAGATTAAGGGGGCACAGGTGATGGAGGGGGCCCGGGTAATGGAAGGGGCCCATTCTAGCTAGGGAGCGTTTTAAAAAATAGTCTCCTTAGCCCACCTTTTTTCTATACTACCAAGAAAGTTATTGTTTCCCCCTTCCACCACACTAGACTACCAGGGATGTTATCATTACCACATCAATTCCCTATACCACCAGGGGTGTTATCATTTAACCTTTCAACCACACTAGACTACCAGGGATGTTCGCCCCTCTTGTTGTTTGATGTTGCGAAGGGGTCATTGATAACCTCCCTGGTGGTATAGGGCATTGATGTGGTTAATGACAGTTAGTGCTACATAGCCCACCAGGGATCATTAACCACATCAATGCCCTATACCACCAGGGAAGAGAAGTCACCAGACGGACACCGAGAAGAATTGTGCGCTACACAAGGAGCTTCTAATAAAAGGTGTTTATTAAACTGATCAATGAAATAAATAAAAAAACTAGACCTGCTACGCGTTTCCACTGTCTTCATCGGGCCCTTATACCACCAGGGAGGTTATGATTAACCATTTACACTACAGTAGACAACCAGAAATGTTACCATTAACCCATTGACTCTCATTGGTTATTTAGTGTTATGAAGGGATCATTAATAACCTCCATGGTGGTATAGGGCATTGATGTGGTCAATGACAGTTAATGGTACATAGCCCACCACGGGATGGATGATATTATTAACAACATCTATTCTTCTTATCTAGCCAATGGATGCACCAGAAGGTCCTTTTTTCAAAGGAGAGTCGCACAGAAAAATGATATTGCGTATTCCTGTCCACCACAGTGTAGGCGGCATATGTTGTAGGTGTATCTCATTATCCGAGAAGGACAGGAACCCACCACATCAGATGTCCACATTGTTTGTTAAATCCAGAAGAGAAAGCTATTATTACTCATTATTTCTATATTATGCAATAAATATATATACCAAAAAGTGTCCTTTTTGAAGGAAAATCAATATTCAATGATTATCAATATCACCCAGTAATGTTATTACTTCATGATTGCTTTTGTGTTTCTAATCGATGATCATGATTTTAAAGCTAAAAATGTTTATGAATCAATACACATGATTACTAATAAGAAAATCAATGTCTGTGATCAAAAATAAAAGTCCAGGGGTCCAATTGTATTCATAAATCTGTATATATAATAGCTAAATCTCTTGAGCCGGATATAATTAATCAATATTCATTCACACTGCCTGCATAATATATTCCTATTTAATGTCGATCGTGGTATGGATCGCAGTCCAATCTGTTTTTGCTGCTATACCCTTTACAGTTGCAAGGAAAAGTATGTGAACCCTTTGGAATGATATGGATTTCTGCACAAATTGGTCATAAAATGGGATCTCATCTAAGTCACAACAATAGACAATCACAGTCGGCTTATACTAATAACACACAAAGAATTAAATGTTACCATGTTTTTATTGAACGCAGCATGTAAACATTCACAGTGCAGGTGAAAAAAGTATGAGAACCTTTGGATTTAATAACTGGTTGAACCTCCTTTGGCAGCAATAACTTCCACCAAACGTTTCCTGTAGTTGCAGATCAGACGTGCACAACGGTCAGGAGTAATTCTCGACCATTCCTCTTTACAGAACTGTTTCAGTTCAGCAATATTCTTGGGATGTCTGGTGTGAATCGCTTTCTTGAGGTCATGTTACAGCATCTCAATCGGGTTGAGGTTAGGACTCTGACTGGGCCACTCCAGAAGGCATATTTTCTTCTGTTTAAGCCATTCTGTTGTTGATTTACTTCTATGCTTTGGGTCGTTGTCCTGTTGCAACACCCATCTTCTGTTGAGCTTTAGCTGGTGGACAGATGGCCTTAAGTTATCCTGCAAAATGTCTTGATAAACTTGGGAATTCATTTTTCCTTCGATGATAGCAATCCATCCAGGCCCTGACGCAGCAAAGCAACCCCAAACCATGATGCTCCCACCACCATACTTCACAGTTGGGATGAGGTTTTGAGGTTGGTGTGCTGTGCCTCTTTTTCTCCACACATAGTGTTGTGTGTTTCTTCCAAACAACTCAACTTTGGTTTCCTCTGTCCACAGAATATTTTGCCAGTACTGCTGTGGAACATCCAGGTGCTCTTGTGCAAACTGTAAATGTGCAGCAATGTTTTTTTTCGGACAGCAGTGGCTTCCTCTGTGGTATCCTCCCATGAAATCCATTCTTGTTTAGTCTTTTACGTATCGCAGATTCACTAACAGGGATGTTAGCATATGCCAGAGACTTTTGTAAGTCTTTAGCTGACACTCTAGGATTCTTCTTCACCTCATTGAGCAGTCTGCGCTGTGCTCTTGCAGTCATCTTTACAGGACGGCCGCTCCTAGGGAGAGGAGCAGCAGTGCTGAACTTTCTCCATTTATAGACAATTTGTCTTACCGTGGACTGATGAACAGCAAGGCTTTTGAAGACACTTTTATAACCCTTTCCAGCTTTATGCAAGTCAACAATTCTTAATCGTAGGTCTTCTGAGAGCTCTTTTGTGCGAGGCATCATTCACATCAGGCAATGCTTCTTGTGAAAAGTAAACCCAGAACTGGTGTGTGTTTTTTATAGGGCAGGGCAGCTGTAACCAACACCTCTAATCTTATCTCATTGATTGGACTCCAGTTGGCTGACACCTCACTCCAATTAGCTCTTGGAGATGTCATTAGTCTAGGGGTTCACATACTTTTTCCACCTGCACTGTGAATGTTTACATGGTGTGTTCAACGTCTGATCTCCGATATAAAGCACTGTAAACTTTGCATGTTTGCAAGGGTTCAGAGGTCATGCTGCTTTATCTGGTGGCACATCACAGTTATGCCGGGGGTCTCTCTGGAATGCAGTAATACCAGCAGTACCAAACGCGTTTCGGAGCAACAAGCTTCTTCTTCAGTGGCTTCAGTGGAGCCACTGAAAAAAGAGCTTGTCGCTTCGAAACATAAAATCATGATCATCGATTAGAAACACAAATAGAATCAAGAAGTAATAACATTACTGGACACTTTTGGTATATATATTTATTGCATAAGATAGAAATACTGTAATAAGGAGTAATAATAGCTTTCTCTTCTGGATTTAACAAACAATGTGGACATCTGATGTGGTGGGTTCCTGTCCTTCTCAGCTAATGAGATACACCTACAACATATGCCGCCTACACTGAGGTGGACAGGAATACGCAATATCATTTTTCTGTTCGACTTTTCTTTAAAAAAAGGACCTTCTGGTGTATACATTGGCTAGATAAGAAGAATATTAATAGCTTCTTCCTCTGGAATTAATAGTATGGATATTTGATGGGATGGGTTCCTGTCCTCCCCAGCCATAGAGACACCTCTGCAATCAATACTGAGGTGGACAGGAAAACACAACACCATCTCGTTGATTTTAATTGGGTACATTTTTATATTTTCTCTATATATTTTTTTTATAATATATATATATTTTTTCATGATAGAGACATATCCTCCCTGGTTTGATTCATACGCCACTTGTTAAACGTGTTCAAATCTAACAAAATGAAAACATGTGCTGCATGCTTTCTCGCCTGTAAATCAAATTAAATTATAAAAAGATCTGCATTCAATTTATTCTATTAAATCATAGAACATCCATGGAAACAATAACTTTGCCAGAAAATAAATGTGTCAGCAAAGTAAATCCCGACGGCCAGTCTTGACAGCAAATGTGGCTTGATCAAACAGTATATTTATTTTCAACAGAAAAAAATCTAATAGATAGAAAGATAATATGAGATAGATATATATGAGATGGAAAGATAGATGATAGACACCACTCATCACCACAGTCCATACAATAGACATTGTTCTCCTATGATATCTGTAAGATATGTTATAGGTTCTCTATTATGAAATCACCAGTGTACTGAAAATTGCAAACTAATATGGAGTTTCACTGAAACAATTCAGGCATTTGTAATTTTCCGCATCCTTGCCAAAAAATAATGGTTATAAATTTGTGCTCAACTTTATTAACAATGCCATTTATTTTTATTTAAGAAGTAGCCAAGAGGTTTTTCAGAGAAACAAAGGTCAAGATGAAGATGTATTTAACTCTTTTACAGCCTTTCAAAACCAGGTAGGCATTATTATGTTGTGGTATTATTATTATTATTATTATTATTATTATTATTATATTCTTGTACATAGGGGCAATATTATAGTAGTTATATTCCTGTACATAGGAGACAGTATTATGGTTGCTATATTCTTGTACATAAGAGCAGTATTATAGTAGTTATATTCTTGTACATAGAAGCAGTATTATAGTAGTTATATTCTTGTACATAGGAGCAGTATTATAGTAGTTATATTCTTGTACATAGGAGCAGTATTATAGTAGTTATATTCTTGTACATAGGAGCAGTATTATAGTAGTTATATCCTTGTACATAGGAGGCAGTATTATAGTAGTTATATTCTTGTACACAGGAGCAGTATTATAGTAGTTATATTCTTGTACATAGGAGCAGTATTATAGTAGTTATATTCTTGTACATAGGAGCAGTATTATAGTAGTTATATTCTTGTACATAGGAGCAGTATTATAGTAGTTATATTCTTGTACATAGGAGGCAGTATTATAGTAGTTATATTCTTGTACATAGGAGGCAGTATTATAGTAGTTATATTCTTGTACATAGGAGCAGTATTATAGTAGTTATATTCTTTTACATAGGGGCAGTATTATAGTAGTTATATTCTTGTACATAGGAGGCAGTATTATAGTAGTTATATTCTTGTACATAGGAGCAGTATTATAGTAGTTATATTCTTGTACATAGAAGGCAGTATTATAGTAGTTATATTCTTGTACATAGGAGCAGTATTATAGTAGTTATATTCTTGTACATAGGAGGTAGTATTATAGTAGTTATATTCTTGTACATAGGAGCAGTATTATAGTAGTTATATTCTTGTACATAGGAGGTAGTATTATAGTAGTTATATTTTTGTACATAGGATCAGTATTATGGTAGTTATATTCTTTTACATAGGAAGCAGTAGTATAGTAGTTATATTCCTGTACATAGGAGACAGTATTATAGTAGTTATATTCTTGTACATAGGAGCAGTATTATAGTAGTTATATTATTGTACATAGGAGAAAGTATTATAGTAGTTATATTCTTGTACATAGGAGGCAGTATTATAGTAGTTATATCCTTGTACATAGGAGGCAGTATTATAGTAGCTATATTCTTGTACATAGGAGGCAGTATTATAGTAGTTATATTCTTGTACATAGGAGGCAGTATTATAGTAGTTATATCCTTGTACACAGCATCAGTTTTATAGTAGTTATATTCTTGAACAGTACATAAGAGCAGTATTATTGTAGTTGTATATATTCTTGTACATAGAAGGTGGTGGTATAGTAGTTACCATATTTTTCGCCGTATAAGACGCACTTTCCCCCCCCCCAAAAGTGGGGGGAAAATAGCACTGTCATTATAAAAGCAGATGCCGGCCCCCAGCCCCTGTATTGAAGGTTATTCACTACAGAGACACTTATGGAGGGGATCTGTGGATGACACATAGCCTAAGATGCTATATATGTGTCATCCACAGATCCCCCCCCCCATAACTGTCATATACAGATCCTGATAACAGTGCCATCCAGAGAGCCCAATAAGAGCCACCCACAGATCCCCCATAAGTGTCACCCACAGATCCCCCATAAGTGTCACCCACAGATCCCCCATAAGTGTCACCCTCAGATCCCCCATAAGTGTCACCCACAGATCCCCCATAAGTGTCACCACAGATCCCCCATAAGTGTCACCACAGATCCCCCATAAGTGTCACCACAGATCCCCCATAAGTGTCACCACAGATCCCCCATAAGTGTCACCCACAGATCCCCCATAAGTGTCACCCACAGATCCCCCATAAGTGTCACCCACAGATCCCCCATAAGTGTCACCCACAGATCCCCCATAACAGTGTCACCCACAGATCCCCCATAACAGTGCCATCCACAGACCACAATTAGTTCAAAACCCACCAAAAGCACACCATTTGGTTAAAAATATTTTTTTTCTTATTTTCCTCCTCAAAAACCTAGGTGCGTCTTATACGGCGAAAAATACGGTATATTCTTGTATGTAATATAGCATTGTGCATTGTCACATTATATTATTTATTTTATATGACTTTATTGTAAACATATTGTAATATTGTATTGCCTGATTTTAAATAAAAAGATCATTATAGCAGCTAAAGTGGTGTACATAGGGGGCTACTATTATAGTTTTACGGAGATAACTTTTTTTTACTTTTCACCATTTAATCTGTTCTGCTTTTACTAAGTATACTGCTGAGCAGGAGGTAAGAACAGGAGAATGTTCTTAATGTATAGTAATCTCTAAATATTGGAAGCGGCAGCCAGAAGATAAACACTATAACATATACCATGGGATGTTTTTTAAATTGCAGCTAAACATGAAAGAATTAGGATGCATTCATTATCCGCGGATAGTTTTATTTTAATTTTTTTTATTTTTGTTTTAATATCTAGGACCATCATTTATAAGATAAACATTTTAAGAGTTATTACCAGACAGGAATGCAAAATGAGTCTGCCGCAGTTTATTACTAATACCACAAAGAAAGAATCGAGTCTGCTTTTCTATTTTCTGTAATAAATGCTCTGTGGAACTATCATGGTCTACTGTAATGAGAAATCTCCGGGGGCAAGGTCGGCTCCAATCTCCTACTAAGAGTTTTCCTTTCCTAGTCTACAATTGCAGCTTAAGCTTCTACTAGAAGTCAATAGATTAAGAAAGTGGAAGATGACAGACATCAGCTCAATATTACATTCCCAGATTCAAAAATAGCTGCATAAATCACTAAGCTGCCACTAGGGGCCCCGAGCCAATCGATCACTGGGATTTATAGGATGTCAAGACTTTGAGGTAAACAAAAATATCACTCCATAACCTAATGTTTTCTCCATGATGCATTGCGCAAATATTCACCTTTTAAATAACTAACCCTCCTCACGTGTGCATGTGAAATTATGTTTACATCATTTATACCATCAAAAAAGTGTACTGCAAGTATAGTAATGTAGCCTATGACCTGACCTGAACCTACAGTCAGGTCAATAAATATTGGGACATCGACACAATTCTAACATTTTTGGCTCTATACACCACCACAATGGATTTGAAATTAAACGAACAAGATGTGCTTTACCTGCAGACTGTCAGCTTTAATTTGAGGGAATTTACATCCAAATCAGGTGAACGGTGTAGGAATTACAACAGTTTGCATATGTGCCTCCCACTTGTTAAGGGACCAAAAGTAATGGGACAATTGTCTTCTCGGCTGTTCCATGGCCAGGTGTGTGTTATTCCCTCATTATCCCAATTACAATGAGCAGATAAAAGGTCCAGAGGTCATTTCCAGTCTGCTATTTGCATTTGGAATCTGTTGCTGTCAACTCTCAAGATGAGATCCAAAGAGCTGTCACTATCAGTGAAGCAAGCCATGATTAGGCTGAAAAAACACAACAAACCCATCAGAGAGATAGCAAAAACATTAGGCGTGGCCAAAACAACTGTTTGGAACATTCTTCAAAAGAAGGAACGCACCGGTGAGCTCAGCAACACCAAAAGACCCGGAAGACCACTGAAAACAACTGTGGTGGATGACCGAAGAATTCTTTCCCTGGTGAAGAAAACACCATTCACAACAGTTGGCCAGATCAAGAACACTCTCCAGGAGGTAGGTGTATGTGTGTCAAAGTCAACAATCAAGAGAAGACTTCACCAAAGTGAATACAGAGGGTTCACCACAAGATGTAAACCATTGGTGAGCCTCAAAAACAGGAAGGCCAGATTAGAGTTTGCCAAACGACATCTAAAAAAGTCTTCACAGTTCTGGAACAACATCCTATGGACAGATGAGACCAAGATCAACTTGTACCAGAGTGATGGGAAGAGAAGAGTATGGAGAAGGAAAGGAACTGCTCATGATCCTAAGCATACCACCTCATCAGCGAAGCATGGTGGTGGTAGTGTCATGGCGTGGGCATGTATGGCTGCCAATGGAACTGGTTCTACTGAGCTCTACTCAGAGGCGACATCATGGTCACGATTCGTATCATAACCATCAGCATCCAAAGCATCACTTTATATTTCTTGGGTTTTGCTCTGTTCTTTTGTGTATATCAGGAAAATTATTACATAATATTTAATTTAGGTCTTTATGATATATTTTCCATGCAGGCCACTGGAGTACATGCGATAAGCGAACATTTCATGGTTTTTGCAGCTCACTCTTTGGCTTTCATGTGTAGACTGTAACAAGATCAGCAGAGTCATCTCATCATTAATAGTGGGTGGAAAAATTTATGATTTTTCTATTGTACTGCTGGAGACCCAGATAAGGCAGGGTAATAACACTGTTCACCATACATACAGATAAGCCTCTGCATGTAGCCCCCTGGCATCTTAAATAAAGGTCTGTATTCTACGTCTTTCTGGAGACTATGTTCATTTCTGGAAATTTTAGTGTTTGGTTTCTCCTATACATTTCAGCTTCTGTAGAGCACGCACACCCCAACTGCATTATCTACACAACCTTGTCAACTGTGGAGATTATAGTAGAAGGAAAGAGAAAGGGAATAAAAAATAAACTATACAACCCCTGTCCCTGTGTGGTATATAAAAGCAACTGTGTGCATGGTCATGTAACAGGTTTTGAAGGGGAAGTTTCCCATTATGTACAGGTCCCAAAGGTGGGAAGAGCTTCCATGAGACATTTTTGGCATATCCTGTGGAAATGCTGATGGGAATAGTCCTTTAATATACTGTCTGTATCTCCTTAAAATGTAACTGTTATTGCATTTCTTTTTTTAATGTGTTAAGGATTATTTTTGCAATATACTTTATTTGTTGATTTCGTATTATTTAGTTAAAAACTGCCTCTGAAATTGTCTTTTGAGAATGAGTTGCTATGGAAAATCCATTTTAACAGTTCAGTGCAGTACTGGAGAGCTATAAATTACTATATATATATATATAAAACAGCAAATACCGCAGCAGCACAGTCAGACTGTGTGCACTGGGTACAATTCCTCACAGAGGTCGGCTTCTCCTCCAAGATATGTACTTTTCAAAGAACGAGGCAGCACTTCCAGATTTCGGTGGCAGGGTGAAGACCCCAAAACTTTATTCCCAGCAACGTTTTGGCCTACTCAATGAGGCCTTTGACAAAGGCCTCATTGAGTAGGCCGAAACGTTGCTGGGAATAAAGTTTTGGGGTCTTCACCCTGCCACCGAAATCTGGAAGTGCTGCCTCGTTCTTTGAAAAGTATGTATGTATGTGTATATATATATATATATATATATATATATATACACTAGCAGAAGGACCTGGCTTTGCATTTCATCTATTTCATTTAATGTTTGTGTGTGTCGTTAAAAGATATCGACAGTATCCCCCATAACAGTGACCTCTACAGCACCTCATCCCCCATAACAATGACCTCTACAGCACCCCGCCCCTTAACACTGCCCCCCCACAGTGCCTCGCCACTTTAAAATGGGACCTCCACAGCAGCCCATCGCCTTAACTTTGACCTTCACAGGAGCCCGCCCCTTTAACAGTGAGTTCCACAGCACCCCACTCCCTTCAAACTGACCTCCTCAGGGGCCCTCCCCCTTAACAGTGACCTCCATAGTACCCCGCTGCCTTAACAGTGACCTCCACAGCAGTTGCCCCTTTAATAGTGGCCCCTGCTCCCTTAACAGTGACCTCCACAGTGTCTGCCCCTTTAACAGTGACCTCCACAGCGCCCTGCCCCTTTAATGCTAGGGATACACAATGACATCTGTCGCTCAGCATTTTGTCTCAACAATTTTTATAATGATAGGCTATGGTGTCGCACTGCGACATGTGACATGCTGGGACTGCGACATGTGACATAAAAGTTTCAAAAAATCCATCCATGATGGATTTTTCTGCGACTGACGCATCGCAGTCTGTCATATGTCGCAGTGCAACACCATAGACTATCATTATAAAAATTGTCGCGTGACATTGGTGCGACATAAATGCCGCGTGACACATGTAGCAGTGTAGTTGTGCCCTATGTGTCGTGCGACTTATTGTCACGTGACACATGTTGTCGTGTAGCCCTAGCCTAACGCTGACCTACAGTAGTGAAGAAAAATGGCTGGGTTGTTATGGAAACCTGGAGTAAAACTGTGTGTATGTGGAGACTAAGGGCCTGCGAGCTTCTATTGGCTGATAAGGGACATGTGACCGTGTGCATGGCAGTTGAAATATAAAGAGAAAGACTTGCAGGCTTGTATTGGTTATTTTTTGGGAATATCTCAGGAACGGTACATTCTAGAGAGCTGATCTAAAAGCTTCCCGGACACCTGATGTACCTGTGTTCCAAATTGGGTGAAGATTGGTACAGTCGTTTGGTCGCGCATAAAGAACAGACAGACAGACAGAAACCCATTGTGTACCGGCATGTTACCTCCACAGTATACAGTCGTGGCCAAAAGTTTTGAGAATTACATAAATATTGGAAAGTGGAAAAGTTGCTGCTTAAGTTTTTATAATACAATTTGCATATACTCCAGAATGTTATGACGAGTGATCAGATGAATTGCATAGTCCTTCTTTGCCATGAAAATTAACTTAATCCCCAAAAAAACTTTCCACTGCATTTCATTGCTGTCATTAAAGGACCTGCTGAGATCATTTCAGTAATCGTCTTGTTAACTCAGGTGAGAATGTTGACGAGCACAAGGCTGGAGATCATTATGTCAGGCTGATTGGGTTAAAATGGCAGACTTGACCTGTTAAAAGGAGGGTGATGCTTCAAATCATTGTTCTTCCATTGTTAACCATGGTGACCCGCAAAGAAACGCGTGCAGCCATCATTGCGTTGCATAAAAATGGCTTCACAGGCATCGATATTGTGGCTACTAAGATTGCACCTCAATCAACAATTTATAGGATCATCAAGAACTTCAAGGAAAGAGGTTCAATTCTTGTTAAGAAGGCTTCAGGGCGTCCAAGAAAGTCCAGCAAGCGTCAGGATAGTCTCCTAAAGAGGATTCAGCTGCGGGATCGGAGTGCCACCAGTGCAGAGCTTGCTCAGGAATGGCAGCAGGCAGGTGTGAGCGCATCTGCACGCACAGTGAGGCGAAGACTTTTGGAAGATGGCCTGGTGTCAAGAAGGGCAGCAAAGAAGCCACTTCTCTCCAAAAAAAACATCAGGGACAGATTGATCTTCTGCAGAAAATATGGTGAATGGACTGCTGAGGACTGGGGCAAAGTGAATGGACTGCTGAGGAACGGTACATTCTAGAGAGCTGATCTAAAAGCTTCCCGGACACCTGATGTACCTGTGTTCCAAATTGGGTGAAGATTGGTACAGTCGTTTGGTCGCGCATAAAGAACAGACAGACAGACAGAAACCCATTGTGTACCGGCATGTTACCTCCACAGTATACAGTCGTGGCCAAAAGTTTTGAGAATTACATAAATATTGGAAAGTGGAAAAGTTGCTGCTTAAGTTTTTATAATACAATTTGCATATACTCCAGAATGTTATGACGAGTGATCAGATGAATTGCATAGTCCTTCTTTGCCATGAAAATTAACTTAATCCCCAAAAAAACTTTCCACTGCATTTCATTGCTGTCATTAAAGGACCTGCTGAGATCATTTCAGTAATCGTCTTGTTAACTCAGGTGAGAATGTTGACGAGCACAAGGCTGGAGATCATTATGTCAGGCTGATTGGGTTAAAATGGCAGACTTGACCTGTTAAAAGGAGGGTGATGCTTCAAATCATTGTTCTTCCATTGTTAACCATGGTGACCCGCAAAGAAACGCGTGCAGCCATCATTGCGTTGCATAAAAATGGCTTCACAGGCATCGATATTGTGGCTACTAAGATTGCACCTCAATCAACAATTTATAGGATCATCAAGAACTTCAAGGAAAGAGGTTCAATTCTTGTTAAGAAGGCTTCAGGGCGTCCAAGAAAGTCCAGCAAGCGTCAGGATAGTCTCCTAAAGAGGATTCAGCTGCGGGATCGGAGTGCCACCAGTGCAGAGCTTGCTCAGGAATGGCAGCAGGCAGGTGTGAGCGCATCTGCACGCACAGTGAGGCGAAGACTTTTGGAAGATGGCCTGGTGTCAAGAAGGGCAGCAAAGAAGCCACTTCTCTCCAAAAAAAACATCAGGGACAGATTGATCTTCTGCAGAAAATATGGTGAATGGACTGCTGAGGACTGGGGCAAAGTCATATTCTCCGATGAAGCCTCTTTCCGATTGTTTGGCGCATCAGGAAAAAAGCTTGTCCGAAGAAGAAAAGGTGAGCGCTACCATCAGTCCTGTGTCATGCCAACAGTAAAGCATCCTGAGACCATTCATGTGTGGGGTTGCTTCTCATCCAAGGGAGTGGGCTCACTCACAATTTTGCCCAAAAACACAGCCATGAATAAAGAATAATACCAAAACACCCTCCAACAGCAACTTCTTCCAACAATCCAACAACAGTTTGGTGAAGAACAATGCATTTTCCAGCACGATGGAGCGCCGTACCATAAGGCAAAAGTGATAACTAAGTGGCTCGGGGACAGAAATGTTGACATTTTGGGTCCATGGTCTGGAAACTCCCCAGATCTTAATCCCATTGAGAACTTGTGGTCAATCCTCAAGAGGCAGGTGGACAAACAAAAACTAATTCTGACAAACTCCAAGAAGTGATTATGAAAGAATAGGTTGCTATCAGTCAGGTATTGGCCCAGAAGTTGATTGAGAGCATGCCCAGTCGAATTGCAGAGGTCCTCAAAAAGAAGGGCCAACACTGCAAATACTGACTCTTTGCATAAATGTCATGTAATTGTCGATAAAAGCCTTTGAAACGTATGAAGTGCGTGTAATTATATTTCACTACATCACAGAAACAACTGAAACAAAGATCTAAAAGCAGTTTAGCAGCAAACTTTGTGAAAACTACTATTTGTGTCATTCTCAAAACTTTTGGCCACGACTGTACTTTCCCAGATAGTAAGTGATATGTGTACTAAGTTAAGTAGAAATTGATCGATGAGTTTATGAGTTACTGAACAATATGTGTGTAGCAAAATCAGTTGGAGCATACAAACTCCATGCAGCTGCTGTGTAGGGGGCGTATGACCCCCACAAGATTTATTTTCAGGTAGCAAGGGATGTGTATACCAAGTTTAGTTGAAATCGATAGTTGGGCTTTTGAGTGATCGCGGAACATACATACACACACATATATATACGTCCTTCTTATTATATATATATATTTTTTTTTTTATAAATATGTCCTGCGAAGGGCAAAGAAGGGGATATGCCCGGGTTCAGCTCTGAACCCGGACAACCCCTTTTATTTGTATCTGTCCTTTATACTTTTCTCTGCTTCAGATTTTTGCTTCCAAAACTGCGTGCAGAAACCTAACAGTGTGGCCATACCCTTAGAGTCCATTCTGATGTCCGTTGAATGGGTCCGCATCCGTTCCACAATTTTGCAGAACGGGTAAGGACCCATTCATTTCATGGGGGCCACGAAAGATGCGGACAGTAAATCGTAGTTCTGTTCCGTGGCCCCGCAAAAAATATTATACAGCATGTCCTATTCTTGTCCACAGCCACAAACAAGAATAGGCATTTCTATCACAATGCACATGTGGAATGCACATGGCTGGTGTCTGTGTTTGCGCATCTGCAATTTGCAGACAGCAAAACACTTGCTGACGTGTGAATGGACTTTAAAGTCCTAAATGTAGATAAAAAGAACCAAATTATACAAATATATCAAAAATATTAGATTTGGTCATTTATTTCTTGAGGAAAATATTCCAATAACACATGTCTGGTAAAAGTATGTGAACCTTTGCTTTCAGTAATTGTTGTTTATTCGTGCACATCAGCTTGGAGGAATTTTAGTCCATTCCTCCATACAAAATAGCTTCAGCTCTGCTATGTTGGTAGGTTTCATCCCATGAACTGCGCACTTCAGGTCCTTCCACAACATTTCTGTCGGATTAAGGTCAGGAGTGTTACTTGGCCATTCCAAAACTTTAACTTTCTTCTTTTTCAACCATTCTTTGGTTCAACGACTTGTGGGTTTAGAGTCATTGTTTTGCTGCAGCTCTCGGACAGATGTCCTGACATTTTCCTTTTGAATTTGCTGTTATAATTCATAATTTATTCTTCCATCAATGATAACAAGCTGTCCTGGCTCAGATGCCGCAGAACAGGTCTAAACCATGATACTACCCCCATCGTGTTTCACAGATGGGATGAGGTTTTTATGCTGGAATGCAGGGTTTTCCTTTCTCCAAACACAACACTTCTCATTTAAACCACAAAGCTCTATTTTGGTCTTGTTTATCCACAAAACATTGTTCCAATAGCCTTCTAGCTTGTCCAGATAATCATTTACAAACTGTTGACGTGCAGCAATGTTTTTTTGGAGAGCGCCTGCTTGTTTCTTGAAATCCTGCCATACACACCATTGCTGTTCAGTGTCCTCCTGATGTTACACTTTCTGTGTGTGAATTAGAGTTTATTCTTTGAACCTTACAGCACTCTGTGGCACTGTAGGGGTTAACTCCCTATTGCTTTGTGTACAGGTGCAAGGCTTGTGGTGCTACTACCTGTTGCCTGTGCAAAAAGTCTTAGAATTTCTAGGTCACTCATATCTGCTTCAGCCTGTACAAGAGCTAATCCATATGTCTCTGTACCCAGCCTGTCTCTCCTCTGACCTAACCTGTGCCTATGACCTTGATTTGTTTGTCAGCCTGTATTCTGACCTAGTCCCGTCTGCCCTGGCCCTGGGCTGTCCTTGGATTTGCAAGTACTCTGCCTGACATCAGGTTTGTTCTGTCTGTGTGCCTGTTCCTCTGCTGCTTTGCACTGGTGTCTCTGACCTCAACAAGTCAGCTGCCAACTACGATGGGTCTATTCCAAGAGTTAGCAGCCTCATGGCTTCCCTGTAGCAAAAACCAGATCCCTGTATTGCGGTTAAAGGGTAAAAACCAGGGGACTGCCAGGACAACTCCCTCAAGAATAGCCCAAAGTCATACGGGTTAGTTAGCACAGTGGTCCTACAACCATTGTCCTTGACAGTGCACGCATGAACATTAACATTAGCTAATGTGATAAAGGCCTTTAGCTGCTTAAAAATTACCTTGGGTTCCTTTATGACCTAACAAACTATTACACGCTTTGTTCTTGGAATGTTCTTGACCACTCAAGGTCTTGAATCTCCTCCATTTGTGTACTGTGTGACTGTGGATTGGAGGAGTCCAAACTCTTTAGAGATGGGTTTGTGACCTTTTCCAGCCTGATGAGCATCAACAACTCTTCTTTTGAGGTCCTTTGAAATCTCCTTTGTTTGTGTGATGATACACCTCCACAAACCTATATTGTGGAGATCAGACTTTAATAGATCACTGTTCTTTAAATAAAACAGGTCGCCTTCTCACACCTGATTGTCATCTCATTGATTGAAAACATCTTCAAATTATCTGTTAATCCTAAAGGTTCACATACTTTTACCACTAACAGACATGGGATATTGGGTAATTTTTCACAAGAAATAAATGACCAAGTCTAATATTTGTACTCATTTATTTGTTTAGGTTATCTTTATCTATTTTTAGGACTTTGTGAAAATCTGATGTAGTTTTAGGTCACATTTAATGCAGAAATATAAAAAATTCTAAAGGGTTCCCAACTTTTCAAGCACTCTATGTGTAGCTGCAGAATTTATAGCACTAACTTACACAAACACAGGGGCATGCAGATGTAAATGGAGGCAATGTGTGCAAGAGTGAAGAGGAATCATGGGAACTGTAGTTCTTTACAGTTATATTCCTGCCTACAGCAAGCCCTGGCAGCATAAAAACAAAGGTGCAGCACAAGATATTGAAAATGAACTACAACTTATCTATAGAAAAATGTACATGAAGGGCTGACTCACAGCAGAAATAACATTCGATAATTTATTCAATTGTACATTAACATAAAATAAATAAAATATATGTAATAATGCCCAAAAATATATCACAGTCACGGTCCCTAAATTTTATCCTATTTGCGGAGCTCTCGCAATAGGTATTAAAAATATTGCGGTAAAAACTTATAAAAAAATAAAATTCATTGTAAAAAATCCAAAGTTGGTGCACATTTTTCTCTTTCCAGTTTTAATATAGATTCCAATTATAATAGTTCCAATTATCTGGTTATTTAGATCAGTTAATGTTATGATGCCAATAATATGTTACCACGATGTGTCTTGTAACTGCGTTACTTATCAACATCAGGAACCAGTTTGTCCTGCTATGCACTCTCTGGTCAGTGTGAACAGATTTCAAGGCAACACTAGCGTTTAACTGGACATGGCCCACCTCCGTGTTGGTAATATTGGTGGTACTATATACTCAGTATATTACATCAGATCTCTAATGTAACAATGCCGTGTATCTATGTCCAGAGTTTTCCTGTTTCACAGTAGGGTTGGTTGTTATTAGAAAGGACTTTCCAATAGTATCATTCCTGCAGATACGGGTTGTATTCAGCTCACCTCTATCCACGCTGTACCGATGAGTCCTTTAGGCCTCCCGTGTGCCGCCACACTTGCACATGCGTGGTAGCTTATGTGAGCACGCCAACTTGTATTCGTACAGGATCAGGGGCGTAACTACCATAGCAGCAGACCATGCGACTGCTGTGGGGCCCAGGTCAAGAGGGGGCTCAGTCTTAGTTGGGATTATCTCTTCTTCTAGTGGAGGTGAAAACTTGGTCAGGACTCTACCCTCTAAAGGATCAACTTTTAGCAAATGAGTCAGTGGAAAGAATAGCCCATGGGTCATTGAAAGGGGTTTAGCAAGAAACTCTTCTGTCCTGTAAAGGTGCGGGCTCTGTAGAGGTTACTGTTAGGGGGCAGTGCACTGTGGAAATCACTGTTAAGGGGGCAGGCCGCTGTGGAGGTCACTGTTAAGGCAGAGGGGTACTGTGGAAATCACTGTTAAAGAGGTGGGCGCTGTGGAGGCTACTGTTAAGGGGCAGGGCACGGTAGAGGTCACTGTTAAGGGGGTGGGCCTCTGTGGAGGTCACTGTTAAAGGGGTGAGCACTGTGGAGGTTACTGTTAAGGGAGTATGGCACTGTGGAGGTAACTGTTAAGGGGGCGGGCAGCTGTGGAGGTCACTGTTAAGGGGATGGGCTGCCGTGGAGGTCACTGTTAAGGGGGCGAACCGCTGCGGAGGTCACTTTTAAGGCAGTGGGGTACTGTGGAAGTCACTGTTAAAGGGGCGGGCACTGTGGAGGTTACTGTTAGGGGGGCAGGGCATTGTGGAGGTCACTGTTAAGGGGACAGCTGCTGTGGAGGTCACCATTAAAGGGGCGGGGAGGAGTGAGGGGGTCACTATTAGGGAGGTCACAGATAAGAGGGCGGGGTGCTGTGGAGGTCACTCTTAAGGGGTAGATCGCTGTGGAGGGTCACTGTTAAAGAGGACCTTTCACCACTCCTGACCTGCCTATTTTAATAACTACATTCCCCATGTACTAACAATTCTGGAGCATCTGTTCTTATGTCTGTATGTTGTGCTGTTCCTTTATTATTTCTACTAGAAGTTATGAATGAATTGCTATTAGCCTTCAGTAAGGGTACAGAGGGGAAGTAACCAGTTGGGGGTGTGTACCTGCACAGTCTGAAAATAGCAGCACTGATTGGATAGAGTCAATATGTGCAGGTACACGCCCCAACTGGTTACCTCCCCTCTGTACCATTACTGCAGACTGCCAGCAATTCATTCATAACTTCCTGTAGAAATAATAAAGAAACGGCACAACATACAGACATAAGAACAGATGCTCCCGAATTGTTATTACATAGGAAATGCATGAAGCTATTAAAACAGGAATGTCAGGAGTGGTAAAAGGTTATCTTTAAGGGGGGCAGGCCGCTGTGGAGGTCTTTGTTAGGGGGGCAGGGGGGGTGTTATGGAGGTCACTGTTAAAGGGGCAGGCAGCTGTAAAGGTTAAAGTTAAGGGAGGGTGAGATGCTGTGGTGGTCACATTTTAAGGAGGCGGGGCACTGTGGGGGGGTCACTGTTAAGGGGTGGGGGTCTGTGGAGGTTACTGTTAAGGGGGAGAGGTGCTGTACAGGTCACTGTTATGGGGGATAGTCTCAATATCTTTTGACAACACACATGGGTTCTTCTGCTAGTAACATATACAGTAAAACCATCTCCATCTCAAAGCAGGGTGTCTATGCATCACAATGTAGAAAGACATTTGTTAAAAATGTAAACCCTGCGACACCAGAGCTCAGACCACAACCCCAAAATGTAAAAAAAAACTGAGTCCAAGCATTTATTAAGTGCTAACTAGAAATAGATATTGCACTCTACTTGAGACACTGTCTAACCAATAGCTATGTGTACAAGATTAGGAAGAAAACCAGCACCATATCTGGTTGTATGTGGTATTGTAGTCAGATTCATTCACTTTAAAGGGAACCTGTCACACGTTTTATGGTGTCCTAACTAAGGCAAAATGCTAGGTCACTTTCTTTAATTGACCCAGTCAATCTGCAAACATCTTGTATTGAAAAGCTCCAGTCCTCCTCTCTTTCCCCGCCCACCTGCTGCTGATTGACATTTATTTTCCATATGAATCAGCAGCAGGTGGGCAGGGGAGTGGCTATAGCTCTAAATTAAATATACGCTGGACTCAATGACATCACGCTGGACTCATATCAGCTCATTAGCATGCGGCCTGTGGCCTTTGTGTGTATATTATGAGGTAACCTAATCTGTCACACCAGTAAGTGAATACATCTAAGGCACTTTTTAGTAGTTAATGATTGTATATAATTAGTTAGATTATAATCAAATATCCACATGACAGGTTCCCTTTAAAGGAGCTAAGGAGCTATTCCCATACAGGGATTGGGAGTTGTAGTACATACAATAGTATAAGGCATAGTTCCAAACAATTCACAATGCAAATGTTCTCCGATAGCAATGCATGGATACAAGCAATGATGGTGGTTGTAGTGCTCTTTCCCTCTTTCTTTTTTTCTCTCTCTGTAGTATCTAAGGCTAGCAATAAAGTTCTTGTAAAACTTGTCTGCAATTCCCAGCTGGGGGTTATAGGATTATCATATGGTTGGCCACATCAAGTTAAAGTGTGAAGGGTGATTAGCAATGTCCCTCTCAATGCAGTAAAGTCAGCCTTAAACAGCAAATACCTTACGGACCGAATTCAGTGCTCGACCGTGCAGATTCTGGACCTTCTAGTTCTTTCTTTTTTTCCTCTGGAGTACTGTAGAGTAGGGACTACTTTCTTCATCAGAGATTGTCATTCTCTGGGACTCAGGACTAGTCTTCTGAAGAGTGAGCACATGTAGCTCCATCGTTTTCCTCAACTAACTAGCTAGACTGAAATAGGGGCAGACCCTAAGTCCATCCCCCAGCTTTCTACATTACAAGGATTGTTAACCCTGACTAATCCATACCTAAGTATACAGGTAATGCAATACATCAGAACATTAAATTACAAACAATAATTTAGCAAGTACCCTATTCTCCGGTACTACTCTACTGCCCTGTAAAATACTTGACAACTGTGTCTACTGGTTGTATCTGAACTACAACCCTCATCATCTATTCAGCAAAGAGAGACTTTATTTATTACAACCAAGCCGGTCTGGTCATTGCCTCCACTATCCTCCGACCTTGCACCTGTTCTCCTTCCTTGCACCCTGCTACAGTAATTATCCAACACCAAGGGCGCCCCCAACCACCACCAGGCAGAAGACCTCAAATCCAAGGTGTGAGGAGAAGAAGAGTCAGGCTACTCCATTCACTGCCCACGTGGAATAGAGCGCATCCTCTCCACAGTCCAGCACACGGCAGGCGTGGTTCCCAACTCTCTGACCCTCTCCTATCTCAAGAATGGGACTCAGCACCGAGCAGCAGTGAATGAAGAAGTAGACCCTATAAGACTTACGTAAAATATTTGCTTTTAGCCCAAAAATTTGCCAAAAATTTAATATACTGTAACTGAAAAAAGTTAATTGCACATTGTCTCATTCTGTCATCTAAACTTCAAAATTAGTCAGGATTGTGGCTAGAGATAAGCGAACTTTTGGAAAATTCGATTTGGCTGCTTCTTTGAATTTTAAAAAGAAATTTGCTTTGTGACAAATTACTTTTTTTGTAAGTAGCGGGTGCAATGACAGGGAGCTGCGATAGCCCCACCCCCCCATCATTGTACTCCTCAGATGCCGCGTTCATACATGATCGCGGCATCTCAGAGTAATAATGGAGTTTAAAATTAACAGAAAAAAAATGAAATCATATTTACCGCTTCCATTTTCTCACGATGGGCTTGCCGCCGCCATCTTGCTTGAAGATCTTGCGCGAAATCTTGCGCGGCCCGAGAAGACGTCGTCACGCACAGGATTTAGGCCAAGATTTTCAATTAAGATGGCGGCGACTGGGCCTGTTGCGAGCAAATGAAGGAGGTACAGTAAGTATGATTTTTTTGTTTTTTACACTATTTCAGGTTAAATCAATTCACTACCACAAAGCACGAGGACATTCAGCTTCACGGCGAATAGAATTCAGCCTGAAATTTGGATCGAATTCCACTTTGTTGGATTCGATTCGCTCATCTCTAATTATGGCCGGTTATGGCTTAGACTGTAGGCAAACCAACAACGACCCTATAAATGATTTTCAATATAAACAAACCAATTTTACAAATGAAGCTCCTGATCTGAAAGACCAAAGACTCATCCAAACAAGTCTATATTTTGAAGCAGTAAGTCAGCCCATAATGCTGCTGTCGACACTTTCTACCTGGTTTACCGCAGCTTAATATTTGCTAGGAATCTAAATCTACAATTAAGCAGATCGTCTGCATCAAATCTGCAATTACAGAGCACATTAAAACAATGAGCTGCTAATTAAAGAGTGAAAGGTTAATCTGCGGGAAATAGATAACACATACTTAATACAAAGACCAGAATAAAAGCTGAGAGCAAAAAAAAATAATAAAAAATTACAGAATCGCTGTAGCAAAACTGGCCACACAGGGGAAAAGCAATAGGGGGCGAAGGCGTAACAGTCGCATCGGGGGTCCTTGTGTCTAATGGCGGCTGTGCCACATAAATAGACACTAGTATGATAATTGGCACTTGGTAAGTTGGCGCCCCACTGGGGCCCCAAAGCTTTAAGTTACACACCTGTGGTCGTAGTCAGGATTATTTTCCCAACCTTTGTTCTGACATCTAACATTATTGGGTTATTTTTTCAGTTGGGTATAATAAAAGCAACCCAAAAAAACATTTAAAAAAATACCAGAAATAGGACATAGGAATAGCGACATACCTCAAAAACTACAGCCTGTGAACCAATTCACTTTCTTGGAATGTTTTACAGATTTTATTTTTCGCTCATATGGGGAAATTTATCCAAACTAGTTTAATGGAGATGTGCTTCCTTGCCCACCACAACCAATCAGATTTCACCTTTCATGAAGAAGTTCTGAAAAATGAAAGGTGGAATCTGATTGCTTGCTATGGCCCACTAGGGGCCCTCAAATCTGTGTTGGAGGCTCCATTCGGGGCTTCCATCATAGAGTTCATAAAAACTCAGTAGAGTCTGTTCGGCTCTGTTCCTGTCAGTTATATGCTGAATCCAGCGCCTATAATGGAGCAGAACAACGGAGATAATATCGCTGACGTGAACGAGCTCTAAGCCGGTTTTCCTTTACATCAGTTTTGATAAATCTTCCCCATAGAACTAAAACATTACAATGCCCCAAAAACCTCCCATGAAAACCACATGTTGGCTGTTATTTGACCACAGATGATAACTAAAGAAAATAAAAAAAACAAATGTGCAATAGAAAAAAATTACCATCACATAAAGAGGTCACAAAGAAGGCAAAAAGTCCAATCACCATAATCACCAGTATCATACACTTACATAACAATAAAAACACAACAAAGAAGTCACTTATACCAAATACGTAACACAAAGTATAGTCATAACAGGGTTTTTGTTTTCATGCTAAAAATTCTTAAGCTTTTTTTCCAGTTACTACTGGTTTAGAATGACCTTCCACTAACCCCCCATTATGAAAATAGCATCATTTTAACATACAGTTAAATAGGTTTTCTGGGTTTAGGATCCTGATGGCCCTTCTTCAGGTACCGGTCAGTATCAGATCTTTGGGGGTTAGCATCTCTGCACCCGTGACGATCGGGTGAAGATTTCATGGCCCACAATTATGGCCTGATTTGGAAAGAGATATGGGGCGAGCTATATCCTGAGCAATTTGAGAGCAAGGGCCTGTGTTCTGTTCATGGACAGAGCTCCTCTTTTGTCTGCTTCCTCCCTTCAAGGGCCGTCTTTAATGTGGGGCAAAAGGGGCAGCTGCCCCGGGCCAAGTTGCTCTTTGGGGGCCCAAGGCAGCTGCCTCTTGAGCCCCGCTGGCCAGTGGCGTAGCGTGAGGGGCGTTGCAGCGGGTGCAAAATTCCAGGGGGCGCTAGCAGGGCCGCACCGCTAATTAGGCAAAGTGAGGCGATGGCCCCAGGCGGCGCGGCCCTGGTGACAAGTGGGGGGCGGCAGCAGGGCACAGGGAGATGAGCGCTTCCATTGTGGAAGCGCTCATCTCATAGTCATCTGTATCGCCGTCCTCAGGACAGCGATACAGATAGATGTGCTGCGGCGGGCAGGGGAGGGAGAGGCGTCTCCCTTCCGCGTTCCTCTGATAGGCTATAGGCACTAGGCCGGCAGCCTATCAGAGGCCGCTGCAGGCGGCGCAATGATGTCATTGCGCCGCCTGAGCCGTACAGCGCGGGACACAGGCTGGAAGAGGCCTGCATCGCATCGCTGCCAGCCTGATGAAGGTAAGTATAAGTGTTTATTTTTTTTATATGGTACTACTTACTGGCACATGATTGGGGGGCATCTATGGGGGTACTTTTTACTGGCACATAATTGGGGGGCATCTATGGGGGAACTTGTTACTGGCACATGATTAGGGGGCATCTATTGGGGATACTTGTTACTGGCACATGATTAGGGGGCATCTATGGGGCACTTGTCACTGACACATGATTGGGGGGAATCTATGCGGGCACTTGTTAGTGGCACATGATCGGGGGGCATCTATGGGGTACTTGTTACTGGCTCATGATTGGGGGTCATCTATGGGAATACTTGTTACTGGCACATGATTGGGGGGCATCTATGGGGTACTTGTTACTGGCTCATGATTGGGGGTCATCTATGGGAGTACTTGTTACTGGCACATGATTGGGGGGCATCTATGGGGGCACTTGTTACTGGCTCATGATTGGGGGTCATCTATGGGAGTACTTGTTACTGGCACATGATATGGGGGCACATGTTACTGACACATTTTCGGGGGGCATCTATGAGGGAACATCTTACTGGCACATTATTGGGGGGCACTGTGGGGGCATCTATGGGGGAACCTCTTACTGGCACATTATTGGTGGAACTTTTTTTTATTGGGTGGCACTATGAGGGGTTCTACCGAGGCCACAAAGAAGGGGTATTTTATATGGGGGAAGGGGGGAAAGGAATGCTATGGGGGCTTCTACTGAGGCCACAAATAAAGGATATTTTATATGGGGGCTCTGTATAGGGGCATTTTATACTGGGGCACAATATGGTGGGTACTATGGAGAAGGGGAGAGAGGAGTACTATGGGCTCATCTATGGGGGCACTATATATGGGGCATTTTATACTGGTACATTATGGGGGCACTAGGAAGAAGGGGGGAGAGGAGCACTATGGGGGCATTTACTGGGGGCACTATATAGGGGTATTTTATACTGGCACATTATGGGGGCACTATGGGGACATTAGCTCAACTGGGGGCATTAAAAGGGGGTATTTTCTGCACTGGCACATTATAAGGAGAATTATTACTACTGATGGGCTTTATTACTACTGGGGGTCTATGGGGAACATAATTACTAGTATGGGCACTATGGGAGCATTATTACTTCTGGGGCACAGAGGGGACATGTTGGGGGCACTGTAGCTTTTGGTGCAAATAACTTCAAATAACTTCTGTGCTAGACTGGTACAGGATACGTCAGTCTTAGTAAATATAGACCTGTATGCTATAATTATTTGCTCATTCTTTGACACTACGCTATACAGAGGGCATCATCCAATGTAACACCACTAATGCATGGGTCCCCTACGACAATGGGTCATGAGCTCACATCTTGCTCATATCATACAACACCCTCTGTTCACGAGGAGCAGATAGTTGTTCAGACCTAGAAGTGCGCCGAATCCCATAATTATAATCATAGTCCAATATCTTAAGACAGTATCACACTGTACAATTCAATTATTACACCCCCCATTGGTTTAATAACCGTAATGATAAATAATCACGACCGCGAGAGAAGGATCGGCTAATTAATCTGACAAATTATAAATGTGTAATGAGGCATCAGATAAATACAGCAGAATATAGCATGTGGCTACTATAGAAAGATAACATTTTTCCAGAGAGTTGCCACCGAGGCTTCACATGCATCTGGATTCCACTTCTGCACTTCAACCATAAAATAATGTGCAATTCAAAAAATGATAACCTCCCGAAAGCCGTGAAACACCATCTATTCTCACAGATAAGAAGGGACATTTTCTATTTAAAATAAGCCATATAATATTCAATTGATGTATAAAACGTAAAATTTTATTAGGACATGGGAAAGAGCAGCCACAAAAACCTAAATTAAAACCAAGTGCACCGAGTGTCTCCCCCCAGGACCATCTCTATAACGCATCTTAGGTGTAGGAACTGCCAAGTGGTATGTTGCGGCCTAAAATGTCTCTTTATGTGTGTCACGGTGCTCCTACCTGGATACGTTTTGCAGACAAGAATAGGCATTTCTACAATGGGCAGCCTGTTCCGTTCCGCAAATTGCAGAAGGCACACGGGCAGCTTCCGTGTTTTGCGGATCTGCAATTTGCAGACCGCAAAAAACGGAACGGTCGTGTGCATGAGGCCTTAATTAGTGTAGGAAGCTACAAGTAGTGGTAGATAGGTTTACACAAAGAACCATAAATTACATGTACCGTATCAATAATAAATAATCCAAACCTGCAGGGTTTGCATATTTCTTAGCACCCCTAGCCTCCTGTCGCACCTTTATTTCCTCTTTCATCGCATTTTCACCTGAAATAACTTTGCATTTGCCATGTGCTGTAGAACGAAGGCGACGCCACAAGGTGACTTTTACCTGCATTAAGTATAAGTTGCAGCAGGACGAAATAGCCTTGGAAATAGTTAAGGATAATTTTGGATCTCGGCAAACGGCCCAGTAATTAAATAAATGTGCAAAGTAGATCCGGTTAAATATTTAACAGCAGTTGCTTAATTAATGAGCGTATGTCATCACTGAGGTGCGTGGAAATGAACCAAGGGCAGCGATTAGTCACGATGCTGAAGCCCATGGAATTAATACTGAAATCCCGGCAATTACCGCCATAATGATAGCCTACGTGTGAACTATGGTAACGTCTATGGGTTGACCTATGGAGAACATACGTGGAAACCCCAACTGTTGTCAGATCCATAGGAAAGAGCCTGTCTCGTTGAGATTCAGTGGTGGCTTCTGGTTCTTCAGTTTCAAGAGAATTAAAGATGTAGTAGAGCTGAATTTGTCACTCTTGTGCACATAAGAATAAGCTTTTATAACTCAATAGTCTTATCTTCCTCCCCTAGAGGCAGGGAGGAGTGGAGGCTCTGAATTTTTTTAGTGCAATTTTTTTTTTGCAATTTCTGATCATTTTCCATATTTCTGTGCTTGTCAGTGATAGGCACATGTTTCGTTACAGTGTATCATAGGTTCCTCTTGTAATCAACTGTGTGCCTGTGCTAATTGGATAGGTTTCCTGCCTTTGGGTGCAAGTGGCCATGCTTTCAAAAGGGAGCAGGTCTTCGTTGCTGCGTCCCTCCTGGATGTGTGCTGCCCACGCCAGCCAGAACACCTCCAGTTCTGCTGGAGCAGAGAGACCACTTCTAGAAGTCTAATTAGTCAGGAAGAAGTTGCCCTGTGCCTTGCCATAGAGTCAGAAAGAAAGAGAGAAGTTGCAGCAGAAAGCAAAAGGAAAAGTTCCTATTTAATCCTGACAGATGTAGCAGAGCCAAATGTGTTTGCCTGCCATTTTCATGCTAAAACTTGATTGAAACAGTCTGTAAACTGTTTGAAGAAACATTTCTGCAAAGTAAAGCTGCAGTTGAACTATATACAAAGTCTGGATTCAATCTCTTTAATCATCCTCTCCACCACCTATTCACCCTATTTGCTTTTCTTCGTCCGTCAATGCCTGGGGTTACGGATACCCAGGTAGGAGCACCGTGACAAGTGCCAAGCTGCACCTTAAGGGACACTATAGGCAATTCTTACACAACTCTGGCATTCCTACACCTGGGTCCCACCATCACCTTCTACATAAGAGGATCTTGTCCCTCGTTGCTAAAATGCTACTGGCGTCACAAAAAATTACGTTTACCACATACTAAAAGGACCCTAGTCGCGCATACGGGTGTTGCACAAGCAAATATCCTGAAATAGTGAGTAGTTAAAGCAGACAGCATTTCGGAAAGTTGAAGAACTGCTTGCTATTTGATGATTAAAGAGGAGCTGTCCCCTCTCCTGACATTTTAGCAACCTCTTGCTTTCCCCATGTAATATTAACCCTGAAACATCTTTTTTTTATGACTCTATGTTGCACCATTCCTCTATTATTTCTGCTAGAAATAATTAATGAATTGCTAAGAGTTTGCAATGAAGGTCCAGCTGGGTGTTACAAGTGTGTCTGTAAGGCGTGTATCGGGGTGGGCTCCCCAGGATACAGCGAAGTCACAAACGAGGAAAGCAACTACAACACCAGCTTTTGCCAAAACAGTATTTTACTTAAATGTGGTAATGAACACAACCACAAATGCTGGGAACATACAATAAATGTATATACACTGAGCCCGAAGGCTGAGACCCTTGTGCTGCACAGCGTGGCGCCTTCCGATGGATGCAGGAGGAAAGTCCGGTAATTTACCTACTGGCGGGCACAACTAAACAGCCACGCCTTACCTGTTAATACCCTAAAAAAATCAAGACTAACTGTATGGGTGTGTGGTACGGGCTAGCCTGCGGTGCAGCACAGCAGCTTACAATCTTACAATGCTGTACAGTATTCCCCCTCCCATAACTGGTCTTGTAGCACATGCTTGAGTATTCCTACTGAGCAAAACGCCAGCCTGGCTTGAGTTTGTGGGGAAGTTTATCAGCTCTCCAGTGTGAAATGTCACTTTAAGGCTTTTTGTAACTCCACCTCTCATGAATATAGAATATATGCAGTCTGTTAGCTGTGTTTAGAAAACAGCGGCATCTTGTGGCCAAACAGTAGAATGTGAGTCCAGATCATTTAACTTGATTTACACAAACAGTGTTCAGACAATGAGAGCTGTTTTCCCTTTCCCAACTCACGTGTCCATGCACAATATGACACTATGCAATTAGTGCTGCCAGTGTCAGACTGTGCAGGGACACCCCCCCCCCCCCCAACTGATAACCCCCAGCTGGACCTACATGGTAGACATTTTAGAATAATACCTTCCAGCAGGAATAATAAAAGGAATGACACATCATAGAATCCTAAGAAGAGATGCTCCAGAATTGTTATTACATGGGGAATGCAAGTAGTTACTAAAACAGACATGTCAGGAGAGGGGAAAGGTTCTCTTTAAAGGAATTCTCCCTTTTGATTATGTGTAGATTGGGTGCCAGGGTTAAAAAAAAAGCCACACCTGTCACCAGGACCCTTCTCCTCTGCTTCTGGTTCCTGCTGTCTACATGCATGTCACTGCTGCAGGCCAATGAGTGCCAGTGGTCTTGTGCCATGCCTGCACATGTCACGGCCTACAGCGGCAAGTCACACTTCTGGTCCAGGAGAAGAAGAAGAGATGTAAGCTCATCGCTGAAACCAAAGCGCCGGTGACAGGTTAGACTTTTTTAAACCTTACACTCAGCTTGCACCTATAAAAAGGGTTCCCCCATAAGTTCTAACACCAAAAAATGAATTACAGGATTTACCCTCTAGTTACCACTAGGTGGTGTTGTATTCTAGTAACAAAAAAAGTAAGAAAATGAAAAATAAAAAAATAAAAAAATATTATTACTAGTATCAGTTAGTCTAGTACAGGGATGGGCAAACTGCGGCTCTCCAGCTGTTGTAAAACTACAACTCCCAGTCTGCCTACAGCTATTAGTCTACAGCAGGGCATGATGGGATTTGCAGTTTTACAACAGCTGGAGAGCCGCAGTTTGTCCAACCCTGGTCTAGTACTTTAGGTAAGGCTATCCAGTGCAATGGGCACCATGTTGAGTGGGTCCCAGAATCATGCAGAGCTTAGGAACACTGATGGATCCCCTGGTCCTCTCTAGAGCAAGTCTAACCCTGCTGTCCATTCTTGTCACAAATTCCATAATACTCCGAAAACCCCATCATATTTTTTTTTGTCATAATACCAGAATTCGAAGCACCCCATTATAAGGTAATTGGGTCTGAATTCTGCAGATCTTTGTGGCTTTCGTTGTAAACAGAAGTCATTGTGCAGATGTGAACAGAGCCTTAGATTGTATATTATGAGCACTGAACTGCTCTGCTGCTTCCCTTCGTACAATCATTAGTGAAATTATAATATTATGCTTACTTGAAGCCCCCACACACAGAATTATACAGCTGACAATACAAAGGGAGGCGTATCTGTATGCATTGATGCATTGATGGCCTACAATTTTGCTGAAAAAAGAGATGAGTGGATAAAATTTTGGCCGAAACGCTCAAATGATTTGATTCGGACCTGAATAGATTTTGCCCAAAATGAAAGTGCTCTGATCAGCCTGATAATCTGTGTATGACCCTCTGAGGTCTCCTAGACTTTTTTTAAAAATTTAAATTCTTATTTTTTTATTTTTTTTATTTTATCTTTCCATCTTTCTCGCCAAAATTTTCTAGAATCAAATCACCCAAATTTAGAATTTGGACCCACTTCAATTTCCTTTTTTTTTTTTTTTTTTTACAAAATTTTTGGTTTGTTTAGAATCTATTCACTCATACCCCCCCCCCCCACTTGTTCTTCATTGCATGCACTATGCTAACTCTATGCCTATTGCTTTTGCGTCTCAAGTTTTGCTGCCTTCACGTATGTGTACTGAGTGATGAGAGTCATTATAACATGGACACTGTTGAGGTGGGAAGGTTAGCGGGGAATATGCCGGGTGCCAAGATGGGTGCCAACAAGCTGCCGTGACTTGGCCAGGAAAGTCAGATCGACAATTCTGCTCGGAGAGCAGTGAAACTGCAAGAAGATGATTTACATCATGACCGCTAACCAAAATCTCTGTGATTAACTCAACGCCACTCCAAGCAGAGGACGATCCCCTGTGGATTTACGCATTGGCATTTCCCGAGAAGTAAATAATGAGAGATTACTCCTCCGAGCCACCGGACCGGCTGCTTATATGATCCATAAGAAATCAATTCCCAGTATTTAATTGACAAACTTGATACTGGAGAGAATCCTACGCATGTGGTGGGGGGGGGGGGGAGGCGGATAATTGATCATTATGCATTCAGCTCTAATAATCTTAGCTAGCGGTGGAGATGCTGGTGTTGGATATTTCCAAGGTTGGTACGAGACCTTTTAGTCCCATTAACCCCTTAAGGATTCCGGGAATAACTCTTATCTTGAGATAGGAGTGAATCTCAGAGATGGGACGTGCACCTATCAAACTTTTATGGCATATTCTTTGATATGCCATAGGGTGCCTTGAAAAATATTCACACTCCATGAACTTTTCCACATTTTTTCATGTTACACCCACAAACTTAAAGGGGTTTCTCCAATGACTAACATAAAAAATGAAAATCAGACATCATGTAGTACATGGCAATCTCTTTCTAACAAAGCTAGAACCAGCCCTGTACCTCACATGGATCCAGAGATCTCCACATTCATTGCTCTGCTAAATTTATATCAATCTGAAAGCTCAAGGGCAGGATCTTTTCTGCTGCAGCTCAGGGGGCGTGCCCATGCTCTCCCTATCACAGCTCAGGAGGCGTGTCCATGGTCTCCCTATCACAGCTCAGGGGGCGTGTCCATGTTTCCCTATCACAGCTCAGGAGGCAGTTGAAAGAAAAAACTGAGCATGTGCGACCATCTCAGTGAGCAGGACAAATAAATAAAAAATAAAAAAAACAGCAGGTGGGGCTATACGGATAAATTTTATTAAATAACTCAGCGGCTAGGCAAAATTTTTCATTACATGCAATTAGAAAAGAATTGAGATCCAGGCGCCGGTTTAAAAATGGCAGAATATTTTTCATGAGACGATCCCTTTAAATGTATTTTGTTGGGATTTTATGTTATGTTTATGTTATCATTTTGAACACTGTGTATCATTTTCTTTTCACTCCACACATATTTGCTACTTTGTGTTGGTCTATCACATAGAATCCCAATAAAATACTTTTAGGCTTGTTGTGGGTGTAACATGAAAAAATGTGGAAAACTTTTTGAAGGCACTGTAAATGTCCAGATGGGACAACTCCTTTGAAGCACCATGACATACAGTATAGACCAAAAGTTTGGACACACCTTCTCATTCAAAGAGTTTATTTTCATGACTATGAAAATTGTAGATTCACACTGAAGGCATCAAAACTATGAATTAGCACATGTGGAATTATATACATAACAAAAAAGTGTGAAACAACTGAAAATATGTCATATTCTAGGTTCTTCAAAGTAGTCACCTTTTGCTTTGATTACTGCTTTGCACACTCTAGGCATTCTCTAGATGAGCTTCAAGAGGTCTTGAAGGAGTTCACAGAGATGCTTAGCACTTGTTGTGCCTTTTGCCTTCACTCTGCGGTCCAGCTCACCCCAAACCATCTCGATTGGGTTCAGGTCCGGTGACTGTGGAGGCCAGGTCATCTGACGCAGGACCCCATCACTCTCCTTCATGGTCAAATAGCCCTTACACAGAGTGTTTGAGGTCATTGTCCTGTTGAAAAATAAATGATGGTCCAACTAAACGCAAACCAGATGGAATAGCATGCCGCTGCAAGATGCTGTGGTAGTCATGCTGGTTCAGTATGCCTTCAATTATGAATAAATCCCCAACAGTGTCAACAGCAAAGCACCCCCACACCATCACACCTCCTCCTCCATGCTTCACGGTGGGAACCAGGCATGTAGAGTCCATCTGTTCACCTTTTCTGCGTCGCACAAAGACACGGTGGTTGGAACCAAAGATCTCAAATTTGGACTCATTAGACCAAAGCATAGATTTCCACTGGTCTAATGTCCATTCCTTGTGTTCTTTAGCCCAAACAAGTCTCTTCTGCTTGTTGCCTGTCCTTAGCAGTGGTTTCCTAGCAGATATTCTACCATGAAGGCCTGATTCACACAGTCTCCTCTTAACAGTTGTTCTAGAGATGTGTCTGCTGCTAGAACTCTGTGTGGCATTGACCTGGTCTCTAATCTGAGCTGCTGTTAACCTGCGATTTCTGAGGCTGGTGACTCGGATGAACTTATCCTCCGCAGCAGAGGTGACTCTTGGTCTTCCTTTCCTGGGGCGGTCCGCATGTGAGCCAGTTTCTTTGTAGTGCTTAAAGTGTTTTTTGTGACTGCACTTAGGGACACTTTCAAAGTTTTCACAATTTTTCGGACTGACTGACCTTCATTTCTTAAAGTAATGATGGCCACTCGTTTTTCTTTACTTAGCTGCTTTTTTCTTGCCATAATACAAATTCTAACAGTCTATTCAGTAGGACTATCAGCTGTGTATCCACCTGACTTCTCCACAACGCAACTGATGGTCCCAACCCCATTTATAAGGCAAGAAATCCCACTTATTAAACCTGACAGGGAACACCTGTGAAGTGAAAACCATTTCAGGTGACTACCTCTTGAAGCTCATCAAGAGAATGCCAAGAGTGTGCAAAGCAGTAATCAAAGCAAAAGGTGGCTACTTTGAAGAACCTAGAATATGACATATTTTCAGTTGCTTCACACTTTTTTGTTATGTATATAATTCCACATGTGTTAATTCATATTTTTGATGCCTTCAGTGTGAATCTACAATTTTCATAGTCATGAAAATAAAGAAAACTCTTTGAATGTCAAGGTGTGTCCAAACTTTTGGTCTGTACTGTACATACAGGAGCAGTAACTGCACGATGAACAGAAACTGACAGCCGGGCTCCTGCTGTAAAGGCTGGGATCAGACAGACCTTTAGTTCCAGCTATTTTACCCCTTACATACGTTCAATAGCAATAATGTATCTACAGAGGGGGCACCAAGCACTGGTAGTATTTCTGGAAGTCCAACAGACCGTTAATGGAATAGCAGACTGCATGCTGGGATGGGATCCCAGTCCTCGCAATCGGTGCAGGTCCCAACACCCAAATGGATACGTATACCCTTTCTTGTGGATAGGGGATAAGGTTGACTTTGGGAAATACCCCTAGCATTGAGAGTATACAGTGAGATCCTAAGCTCCCTCTAGTGGTGGCTGAAGACAGATAATATTTTAGCAATTACCTCTATGGCAGTTAGCTCCACGCAGGAGATTTGGAGCATCTCATCATAAAAAATGTAACTTTCATCAATATGAAGACTTGAATCAGCACAGAATGTAGGACATATAACATTAGAAATGCTGGTCAAGGGTAGACATTCAATTTAAGGTCAAAAGATTTTTTTTTCAATTGTAAGTGTCTTCTTTATAGATTGCGGGGACTTTGTAGCATGGTACGTTATGATGTCACATTTGATCTGACGCTGGTCACCATGGAGGATTCATGAGTTCCTCTATTGTTCCTTTGACTCAAATGAGTCACACATCTCCTGACAGATAGAGGTGTGACATACAGTGCGTGTCAAGGACATATTAACCTATACAGACAGGCAACGCAGCTTCACGCTTGTACCATGGGATTGCAGAAAGAATAGCGATCAACATTGTTCTTTTATCCTCTTGTGCCGGATTCCCAATCGTAAGCCCCTAACAAGGAGGGGAATGGAAAATATAAAAGCACAAGTTAACCCGGTGCAGGTCTCGGGCTTTTCATCAAGTTTTGCAGTTGTACAAATATTAGTGCATTTCAGCTGGAAGAAAAGCAGAAGCACAAAGGAAAGAGAACTCAAAGTTCAGAACGAGAACGCTTTACAGTATCGTGTTTGATTTCTGTAAATGTCACCTTCAGAAATACCACGTTATATTGGACTTTTTGCTCTTAAAGGGGAAGTTTAATTTGGCCTAATTTTATCAAGCTGACTAAGGGGTCATGTGATATGCAGGAGAACAGTAATGATCACTACACAGCACTATGACTAGGGTATTGTACAGAGAGTTCAGATTCAGTTTGACGTGAAGGACTCAAGTAGTACTCGTTACACAGGTACCCATTTGCACTGGGAGACAAATCAAGGCACCTGATGTTTCCCTTGACCACCCTAGTGGGAGCAGCACCCATTTAAAAGGGTCACCATACTTTAAATGGACCAAAGACCTCATTCGATGGCACTCAACCCAACCCAACCAGCCATCTATCTATTTATCTATTTTATATCTAATTTTCTGTTTCCTATCTATCTACCTACGTATCTGTCTATCTATCTATCTATCTATCTATCTATCTATCCATCAATCTATCCATTTATGATCCAGTGAGAAGGGCATACACCTCAGGATAATAGGTGTACCCAGGTATCTATTTGGTGATCCTTTCCATCCAAGAAGAGGTGGAGAAGCATGTGTGTGGCCTTCTGGTCTCTCTAAGTAGGTCACTGGCTTGATCTCCATACAGACACCAGTCTAAGGCTACGCTCATGTATGGCCACATCTACTCTATGTGGCTACTATAATGGGACAAGGTTTAAGAAGTAGGATGGGGTCTACCAACAACCTTAATCATGTCTTGGTTACCTCCATGGATTCCTATATGACAAATAGGTTGAGGTAGGTAGCAATAAAGGACAGTAACTAAGAAAACATGCCATTCAGGAGCTGGGAAGGTTGAGTAACCACCCTACGGAAGCCAGATGAGAGCGCCACGGCTGTGGCTTGACTCTGCGCTCATTCTGGCTATGCCCTCAGGCAGCCTCCTCACATGTAAGCCAGGCTCTTTATCTGGTCCTAGTGTATGGTCCTTTTCAGTAGAAATCAATGAGGATATCATGACACCATCATGTCCCATGTACGACACCAACACTGGACGCTGCGATTCCTCGACTTCAGAAGATCGCTCCAGCAGCCTGCTTACAACAATTTCAAACTAGGTCAGCCATGAAAAAGCTTGGAGGCAAATCTTGTCACGATTAATTTTTCTAACAGAAGTGAAGAGTTCTTATACTGCAGACACGCGGCTGCCGACACCTCCGGCAGGTGTTTAATTTGACACAATGGAGCCTTTTTTGAGGAGGTTACACAACCTCAAATTAATGTGTTTAATGCATGCAGGAGTAGATAAAGCTCATGAATGGAAAGGAGGATCCTTTAATGCATTTGTGCTATATGCCAATGCGAAATAGCATAGGCACAAAAATCTTAGAGAGTCTGTCACCAGGAAATTCACTGATAAACCAGGCACAATGCCTTGTAGGGCTGAATGTAATGATACCTTTTACTTAGGAGTCCACTGCTTTATTCTGGGAAAAAAAATACTTGTAATCCATATGTAAATAAGCAGCTTAAGTTCCTCGAGGGCGGTTCCAAGCTACCCTGTTTCTTCTTGCTCCTTTTGTTAGGCCCTCCCTCTTCTTCATGTCAGATCCCTGGTGAGTCCTCTTGCCTGGCCCTGTCAATCAGAAAGGAGAGAGAGGGGCTGGCAGAGGCAGCAGAAAGAGCAAGTGTGCACAAAGTCGTTGGGTTCACCCTTAGTGCACCTAAATTTGCGGCACAGTGTGTATTTAAACAAGCTGTTTGTTAACACTGTCAAACATGCATTTACCCAAAGTATGCATGTCAGTGTCACTCACACGTGCTGTACTATTGCTGTCATAGCAAAAATTCATAAAAAATGTATGAAAAAAGATAACCTGTTCTCCTAAAAATGTGGTGTCTAGGAGACTAGGGGGTGTAATACACAACTTTCCAGGACATTTGGTTGGCTCAAATTTATTAGGGTCCTGTGGGGGGTTAGCTCTTCTCCGTGGGGTCATTCACACACGTCTTCATGGACACCAAATTTTAAGGTCCAAACATTACTTTTATTTGGCACCTCAGCAAAAACAAAACATAAATCAAAACAAACACCTGCCCGTCTGGGCTCTAACTAAACATATAATAATCTGACTCACCTAAAGTATACCTCACAGTTCACACACTGTTTCAGGTGCGGCTTCTTAGCCAGTAGTCCAGCTCACTTCCAGGCTGTAACAAAGTTAGTCCAGGCTATCTCCCAGCCTCGTGGTTCCTCAGCCTTGCCCAGCTGAGACCACATTCACAAAGCCTCCAGGCCTCTGTCCACGGGTAACAAACTCTCCTCTTACTGACACCTTGGGAGGTGCTTTATGCCAGCCTGAGTACCTCCAGCTGGTCTCACTTGTGGTGGAATAGAGGTGTGGACCGCACTATCCACCCCTTCCTTGCCTCTAACCTGTGTGAGATCTGTCACTGTCTCACAGTCCAAACCGAACTTTTTCAAAAATTCAGCGAATCGTAACCAAACCAAATCTCAACAGCTTCGCTCATCTCTAGATCCTATAAACAAATAATTAAGGTTTGCCTTGTTTTCTGCAAACTGTTACATTATTTTAGGCTAATAAAGGCAAATATTTTCTAATATAAAGCTTCTAAAATTAATACAGTCTGTCTGATAACATACAGCCCCTCCTCCAGAGATCTGGTAGTGACGGGACGCTGGGTATGGATATAGTGGGAAGTGTTAAAACTGTGAATTATTTCTGCCTCCAGCACTACCACAGAACCGTCACTAAATCCCTGCACTATTATTATGAGATCACTTTGCTCTTCAGTCCCAGTCTACACAGCAAAGCTGGAAAGTGAGCTACAGAAAAAAGGAAAATGTCAGTATTACAGATGAGAAAACTTTGGCTGCTATGCCGAATAAAAAAAAAAAATTTGCCTTGTGACTTCGTCACGAAGCGCATTTTTTTGTAAGTAGCGGGTGCAATCACAGGGAGCTGTTCCCCATTATTGTACCCCTCAGATGCCGCGTTCATACATGATTGCGGCATTAGAGAATAATAATACAGTTTAAATTAACAGAAAAAAAAATTAAATCATACTTACCTCCTCCATTTGCTTGCGACGGGCAGGCCCCAGCGATCTAGCTTGAAGATCTTTCGCAAAATCTCGGGCGGGCGTGGTGACATCACGTCACCACACACGGGATTTCGGCTGAGATCTTCAATCAAGATGGCGGCGGCTGGCCTGTTGAGAGCAAATGGAGGCGGTAAGCATGTTTTTTTTGTTTTTTACACTACTTCAGGTTAAATTGATTCCCTACCACGAAGCACGAGGAAATTCGGCTTCACAGCGAATTGAATTTATCCTGAAATTCGGATCAAATTCCACTTAGTTGGATTCGATTCGCTCATCTCTAGTCAGTATATTGTGTTTGCTCCAGTAACGTTTGCTCAACCTGGAATATGTAAGATTTGTGTATATAGATACAATATAATGTCATATAAAATTAAAATTGCTGGATTTATCTGTAGAAAGAAAGGATAAAGAATTTATTTATATTGCATTATAAAGGATTCATTGAATAGATAATTAAGGTTTGTCGTGTTTTCTGCAATTTGTCATGTAAATGTAGGCTAGTAGGGGCGATTATTGTACAATGTAAAGTCCCTAAAAGAATAATAAAGCAGCCATATTTTTTTTAGTGCTTTTACGTTTCTATGATTTACCGTAACTCTTTTATTGTATTTTAAGTGCAAAGAAACAGTGAGTGGTAATCTCCTTTAGCGGCTGTTTGAAGAGGTAGATAATGACCCCTGTGGATCCAGGCATTACTCAAGAACCTCTCTTACCTCCTGCTCTGAGGTAAGCAAATTACTTATGTTCAGAAATTATTTCTAAAGAAGCAGTTCAATTATATTTTATTTTACCTCATCCACATGCTTTGCCTGATTTGCACAATTATGTTGTTAAAGGGACTGTGCCGTTCTGATTAATGGGAGTATGGCCACTGAGACCCTCATCAATGACGGGAACAAGACTTCCATTACCCCTCATAAATAGAACGTCTACATTCTGCTACATTCAATCTGTAAGCGACTGCTGGATGTAGAGTAGTACACAGGGGTGGACTGGGAACTTAAAATGGCCTTCGAAAAAATACTAAAAGTGGCCCTGTTTTGTAGTTGGGTCTAAATTGATGGAAGGCAGGGCCAGCAATACCACTTTGTGGCACATTATACTACCCCAACAGAGCCAAATACCAAAATACATCACAAAATACATCCCCAAAAACTTCCATTGGCCCCCTGGGCATCGGCCCACCGGGAAATTTCCCTGTAAGGCCTATGGCCAATCTGCCCCTAGTAGTACAGAACTTGGCCATTTCTGGCACTCCCTTGGAGATTAATAGGAGAAATGTCTCTCTGTTGAGAAACTGTGTGGTTTGTTTCTCTTGACTTGGTATATTCTGTGAGCAAGGGATAGGAAGCACTATGGTTGGCTACCCCTGCTCAGCTCCTGTCTCGGCATCACATGTCGAACCTGTTCCTAGGGTGGTGTGCCAACCGATGTGTCACTCACTCTGACTAGCTAGCTAACAACCATGCTGGCGTGGCATGGTAGGACCACAAGTTGCTCTCCGGCACCAATATTGATCTTTCTATGGGTATATGGCTTGCACAGGTTTTTATCCCCAGGCCACCTGTAATGTACCAGCTGCTCTCCGATTTCTGGTCCCAACTTGACATACAAAAACCACAGAAATAGGCTATGGCCAATGATTGGTTGAGTGGCCCTTTCCTGGTGTTTACATCATGGACAACTGGGCCAGTAAGCAAAGAGCAACATAAACTAAATCTGCATCAGAACAGCAATTAAGGGAGATTGACAAGAGTAATTATGGCTTATTTCTTTTATTTTTAATCCTTTCTGGCCCTTTAAAAAAAGTTCCCTATAAAACAATTTAGTTTAGGAGTTTTTATGATAGTTTAGCGTTTGACAGTTCTTTTGTATTTGGACAACGTCACAATTGTTGAATTGTTTTTCTTTTTCTTTTTTTTAAAATGTTTTTTCCTACATTTATATAGAATATAGAAGATGCAGGGGAAATACCGGTAGAACAAATTTACTGGATCAAAGTATGTTCTGTAGCCATCGGAGACTCACATCTGACAAGCAATTACTAATGAGATAATCATATCAGCTCAACAGATGCCTATAATGTAAGTGGAGAAGGATTTAGTAGAAAAAGATATAAAAAGTTGAAGGCTAAATCGTTAGGTTACCTGATACTTTTAAATTACTATCTCAATCTTCCAAGAAAACTGAACCATTTAGAGTGGCCCAATTATTTGAAACGATAAGTGGTTCTCTGCCGCAAATAACTGCTCTCAGAAGAGAAGAGGTAGGTTCAGACTGACCTGCAAGTGGTCCACCAGACAAAAGTCCAGGAATTTTTTATGAAGTGTACAAAAGTGGTGTACAAACAGAGTCCAGACCAAACCATTAACTAAATATAGACCCAGACCGGACCCCTACACAAATACTGACCCCAGACCAGACACCCTTAATACGGACCCATGCCAGACATCCTAAACAAATAAAGACCAAAGACCAGACAACCTACAGTAAATTCAGACCCTCTAAATAAATCCAAGCACAAGTACAATAAACGCGACTACCAACATCGCTGGTGGTTTTTTGGATAGATTAGGGTTTAATGTCAGCTTTCCTTTTGGTCTATGTACTTAAAGAGTCAATGCCAATACCCTTGATTGTCAAGTCTATTAAAGGAGTAAATGCTAAAACTTGTGTGGTCTAAGTCAGTGAAAAGATTAATGTAAGCATCTCAGGTGGTCTAGGGCAGTGAAAGGGTTAATGCAAGCATCACTAATTGTTTACATCAAGGAAGAGGTTAAAGTCATCAAATAATCCCTGTTGGTCTAGGGCAGTAAGGAATTAAAGGGACTGTCTCAAATTTGCTAATTATCCCCTATCTACATTTAGTAGGGGCTTAGGGTTAGTGAGGAAAGCAGGGAGGTGACTAGGGACACGTTTACCACCAAGAAAAACAGAGCTGCCGGTAACATCAACCTGTTACAAACCAAAAATAAGAAAAACAAACAAGGTGCCCACAAAATCTCATTAAATTCATATTCCTGGAACTGAATGTTGAAAATATAGGATTAACTTAAAATGTATGTTCACAAATGCTAGAAGACTAGCAAGCAAAATGTGGGAGCTTGAGTCTATTGTACTGGGGGCAGACATAGATGTAGTTGGTGTGGCAGAGACATGGCTGGACTCTTCACATGACTGGCCTGTTAATGTTCAGAGTTTTACACTCTTTAGGAAAGACAGGGCCAATAGAAAGGAAGTGGCATGTGCCTGTCTGTGAAGAGTGATATGAAAGTGAGTGTGAAAGAGGCAATTGTGGGTGAGGATATTAAACTTTATGGGTGAAATAAACACAGAAAATATAGTACTTGGTGTAATCTTTGACCCCCTAACATCACTGAGGAGATAGAAGTTCAGATGTATAACCAAAGAGAGTGCTAAAAGGCAGATACAGTGGTCATAAAGGGAGATTTTAACTTAATTAACTGGGGTCATGGTTCTGCCTCAACTGCATAGAGGAGAAAATTCCTCAACTTGCCAGACCCCTGAACAATAAAAAGCAAACTCTGGATGGGAGGGCAAAAACACAGAATTTTAAAAAGGCCAATTTATCTGTAACAAATATAGACATCTAAAATTAAACTCCACATGGCTTATAGCTACTGTAAAAGGAGCAATAAACGACAAAAAGGGCATTTCAAAAATACAAATCTGAGGCGTCAGCTATAGCCTTTGAAATTCACAAAGAGCTTAATAAAAATGAGATAAAAATCTGCAAAAATACAAAATGAGCAGCAGGTGGCCGAAGAGAGCAGAAAACAAATCTCACAAAACTCTTTAAATATATAAATTCTAAAAACAACAAGGTAAGAGCAAGTAAGTCCCCTAAATAATGGTAATGGGGGGGTTGTCACTGAAGATCAGGAAAATGCTGAGCTAGTAAATTCGTTTTTTTTGTAGCTTTTTATATATAAAAGAAGAGAAAGGAGTGGATGTACAGTAGGTGGTGCCAGTGCTAAAGAGCTGATGTTGGCAGTTCCAGGGATATTAGTACATCCAGTAATATGCTAAATAGGATGGAAAGTGGATTACACCCAAGAGTTCTTAACTCAGTTTAGTTATTGCTGTGCCCCGAGAGATTCTCTAGGTACTGGTACAGTGCCAAGTGACTGGCGCAAAACAAATGTGGTGCCCATATTCAAAAAGGGCTCTAGGTCGTTCATAGATAATTATAGAACAGTAAGCCTACGGTAGCTTCTGTCATGGGAAAAATGTTTGAAGGACTCTTAAGGGACTATATACAGGATTATGTGGCTGTTAATAATATCATAAGTGATAACCGACACAGGTTTTACATGGACAGAAGTTTTCCAACTAACCTGATTTGTTTTTATGAGAAGGGAAGTAGAACCCGGGACAGAGGAGTGGCTGTGGATGTAGTGTTCTTGGATTTTGCAAAGGCATTTAATTCTGTCCCTCGTAGACGTTTAATAGGTAAAATAAGGTCTATAAGCTTAGAAAGTATAGACCGTAATTATATTGAAAACTGGCTGAAGGACGGTGTCCAGCTGTAGTGTATGGCTCCTATTCTGAAAGATTCCCAGTTAAAAGTGGTGCACCCCAAGGTTCAGTGCTGGGACCACTATTAGTTTAAAAATTTTTTATGATATTGAGGATGGATGTAGTAGTACTGTTTCTATTAAACGAGGCATGGACTCGCGGGGCAGGGATGTAATATTTGGTGCATCCTCATCTGGAATATGTAGTTCAGTTCTGGGTACCTGTCACGGAAGGTATATCAGCAGGGAAACAACCAAACACGAGAAAACAAACTGAACAAACGACTAGGCCCAAAAGCTAGGGAGAAAGGGTCACCTCCTAGCGATCCCTAAAAGCTTTCCCTAAGCTGCTGTGCCCATGTGCATACCCTTAGGGTGGATATGCACATGCCCTCGTGCCTAAACCTGAACTCCCTGGGCAAACCCTAAGCAGGGAAAAGGGAAGAGGCAACCTGCTTCTTCTTACCAAGAAGAAGGAAGCGTCTCCCTAGAGGCCTACTTAAAACACACAAAGGGAAATAAAGGAGAGGACTTATCTGAGCAGACGATCCACCACAAATCAAGAGCTCCCAGGAAAAGAACTATAACCCGCACAGACCACTGGGAGAAGGAGGAATAAATAGCCTCGCTAACAATCAACCCAGTACACCTGAAGGAAGTTGGATCCAGCTCAACTCAAACCAAAACAAAGAGACGAGTCAAACATGTGCAGCCAGCCTGGCAGATCTCTGCACATTCACAGGGCAAGGCGTGACAGCACCAGGCCATAGAAAGGATGCCTTGGAGCTGGTAAAAATGCAAAGGAGAGAAACAAAACTGATAGGGGACATGGAGGGTCTATGTTACGAGGAAAGATTAAAATAATGACATTTATTTAGTCTTGAGAAGAGGCGTCTAAGTGGAGACATAAATAATCTATACAAAAATATAGGTGGGCCATACAAAAATAAGGTGAAAAGCTCTTCCACGTAAAATCCCCTCAAAAGACAAGGGGGCATTGCCTCCAACTGGAGAAGAGAAAGTTCAGTCTCCAGAGGTGTCAAGGCTCCTTCACTGTGAGAACTGTAAATCTGTGGAATACACTACCTCACAGGCAGGAACAGTGGACAGTTTAAAAAAAGGCTTCGATGAATTCTTAAAATGAAACAGGGGCGTAGCTAGAACTGACTGGGCCCCACAGCAAATTTTTGTACTGGGCCCCTCCCAAACTTAATGGACGCACTCATACACACACTCGCCACATACATGGACGCACTCACCACATACATGGACGCACTCATACACGCATTCACAACATACATGGACGCACTCACCACATACATGGACGCACTCATACACGCACTCGCTACATACATGGACGCACTCATACACGCATTTACCACATACATGGACGCACTCATACACGTACTCACCATATACATGGACGCACTCATACAGGCACTCACCACATACATGGACGCACTCATACACGCATTCACCACATACATGGACGCACTCATACACGTACTCACTCATACAGGCACTCACCATATACATGGACGCACTCATACACGCATTCACCACATACATGGACGCACTCATACAGGCACTCACCACATACATGGACGCACTCATACAGGCACTCACCATATACATGGATGCACTCATACACGCATTCACCACATACATGGACGCACTCATACAGGCACTCACCACATACATGGACGCACTCATAAAGGCACTCACAACATACATGGACTCACTCATACAGGCACTCACCACATACATGGATGCACTCATACACTCACCACATACATGGACGCACTCATACACGCACCCACCACATAAATGGACGCACTCATACAGGAACTCACTACATACATGGACGCACGTATACAGGCACTCACCACATACATGGAGGCACTCATACACTCACCACATACATGGACGCTTTAATACAGGCACTCACTACATACATGGACGCACTCATACAGGCACTCACTACATAAATGAACGCACTCATACAGGAACTCACTACATACATGGACGCACGTATACAGGCACTCACCACATACATGGAGGCACTCATACACTCACCACATACATGGACGCTTTAATACAGGCACTCACTACATACATGGACGCACTCATACAGGCACTCACTACATAAATGAACGCACTCATAGAGGAACTCACTACATACATGGACGCACGTATACAGGCACTCACCACATACATGGAGGCACTCATACACTCACCACATTCATGGACGCTCTAATACAGGCACTCACTACATACATGGACGCACTCATACAGGCACTCACCACATACATGGACAGACTCACATACGCACTCACCACATATATGGACATATATACTGTGTATATATATATATATATATATATATATACACACACACACATTACATACACATGAACTTACAAGTAGTTATACACCTAAAATATAGGTGGGCCATACAAAAATAAGGTGAAAAGCTCTTCCACGTAAAATCCCCTCAAAAGACAAGGGGGCATTGCCTCCAACTGGAGAAGAGAAAGTTCAGTCTCCAGAGGTGTCAAGGCTCCTTCACTGTGAGAACTGTAAATCTGTGGAATACACTACCTCACAGGCAGGAACAGTGGACAGTTTAAAAAAAGGCTTCGATGAATTCTTAAAATGAAACAGGGGCGTAGCTAGAACTGACTGGGCCCCACAGCAAATTTTTGTACTGGGCCCCTCCCAAACTTAATGGACGCACTCATACACACACTCGCCACATACATGGACGCACTCACCACATACATGGACGCACTCATACACGCATTCACAACATACATGGACGCACTCACCACATACATGGACGCACTCATACACGCACTCGCTACATACATGGACGCACTCATACACGCATTTACCACATACATGGACGCACTCATACACGTACTCACCATATACATGGACGCACTCATACAGGCACTCACCACATACATGGACGCACTCATACACGCATTCACCACATACATGGACGCACTCATACACGTACTCACTCATACAGGCACTCACCATATACATGGACGCACTCATACACGCATTCACCACATACATGGACGCACTCATACAGGCACTCACCACATACATGGACGCACTCATACAGGCACTCACCATATACATGGATGCACTCATACACGCATTCACCACATACATGGACGCACTCATACAGGCACTCACCACATACATGGACGCACTCATAAAGGCACTCACAACATACATGGACTCACTCATACAGGCACTCACCACATACATGGATGCACTCATACACTCACCACATACATGGACGCACTCATACACGCACCCACCACATAAATGGACGCACTCATACAGGAACTCACTACATACATGGACGCACGTATACAGGCACTCACCACATACATGGAGGCACTCATACACTCACCACATACATGGACGCTTTAATACAGGCACTCACTACATACATGGACGCACTCATACAGGCACTCACTACATAAATGAACGCACTCATACAGGAACTCACTACATACATGGACGCACGTATACAGGCACTCACCACATACATGGAGGCACTCATACACTCACCACATACATGGACGCTTTAATACAGGCACTCACTACATACATGGACGCACTCATACAGGCACTCACTACATAAATGAACGCACTCATAGAGGAACTCACTACATACATGGACGCACGTATACAGGCACTCACCACATACATGGAGGCACTCATACACTCACCACATTCATGGACGCTCTAATACAGGCACTCACTACATACATGGACGCACTCATACAGGCACTCACCACATACATGGACAGACTCACATACGCACTCACCACATATATGGACATATATACTGTGTATATATATATATATATATATATATACACACACACACATTACATACACATGAACTTACAAGTAGTTATACACCTATTTCTACAGATAGACACTTACCTTTCCTGTAGACAGCTGATGTCTGGTCCTCACAGGCAGCCTGGAGAAGTAGGTGCCATCACCCCTCTGTGCCATCCAGTGACAGCAGTAGTAGGTTTTAGGCAGGACCAGTCTCCCTCCATAGTCCCACTCCCAGTCCCTCCTCCCCACAGCAGGACAGGTAACAACCACCCCCCCCACCCCCCCGGCCTGGCCCCGCCCCCTCCACCGGCCTGGCCCCACCCCCTCCACCGCCTGAGTCCGCCTCCTACTAACTAGAGGGACTGGGTGGGAGGACTCAGGAGGCAGACTCAGGCGGTGGAGGGGGCGGGGAAATTCATTCCTTTCCTGCACTGCGGTCTGCGGGCGGCGCTGGTGCCAGCCTGGCTCCGCCTCCGCTACGCCCCCGTTCCGGCCCCCTCCACCACATCCGCCGGCCTACCTCATGTTGGACCGCCCGCGCCCCGCCCACTACACTGGGCGGGCGGTCGGCCCTGGCTGCCTGTGAGTGCTGTGATGTATAAAAAAAAAAAAAAATGATGCAGTCCGGACGGGCGGGCCCCCAGTGGCGTAGGGCCCCATAGCCACTGCTATGGTTGCTATGGCGATCCCTACGCCACTGAAATGAAATAACTCTAATGCTTATGAAAATGTGTACAAATATGGGTCTCACTCCCCATTGCTAAAATTCACATCTCCACCCCTCCTTTGATTGAACTCGATGGACTCTTTTTTCAACCATACTATGCAACGTTAGCTGATCGCTAGGGTCCGACCGCTGGGACCCCCATAATCAAGGGGTCCCGTTCCATTAATCTCTATGGGACTGCCGGAGATTGCTGAGTACTGGACAGCTATTTCTGGCAGTTTCATAGAGAATGAATGGTGCAGCAGGGCAAATGCTTGTCCCCCTTTTTGGGGCTCAGTGGGGGTCCCAGCAGTCAGCTAGTTATCCCCTATCCTATAGATAGGGCATAACCTGTAAACATGACACAACACCTGTAATATTAGCATCCCTGGTGCTGTAGGGCAGTAAAGGGTTACTACTAACATCCCTGGTAGTCCAGAGCAGAAAGGGGTTAATATCAGCATCAAACAAACAAATCCACCAAATAGGCATAAAGGCTACTGCCAACATTTCTTATGGTCTAAGTTAGATTAATGTTTAATGTTTCCCTGTTGGTTTATGTAGTGAATGAGTCAATGCTAACATCCTTGAAGGATTTGATGTAAGCATTCCTATTGGTTTAGGTAAAGGAAGAGGTTAAAGTCATCAAAGCCTCCCTGCTGGTCACGGGCAGCAAGGGACTAGTATCAGCATCCCGGGTGCTCTAGGGTAGTAAGAGATTAATTTCAGTCTCCCTGATGGTCCAGGGCTGGGCAATAGCTATTCATATATGGTATCTAATGGATTACTCCCACTTAGGCCTCATGCACACGACCGTTGTGTGTTTTGCGGTCCGCAAATTACGGATCCGCAAAACACGGATGGCGTCCGTGTGCGTTCCACAATTTGCGGAATGGCACTGCTAGCCATTGATATAACTGCCTATTCTTGTCCGCAAAACGGACAAGAAAAGGACAGGTTATATTTTTTTTGCAGACCACGGAATGGACCAACAGATGCGGACAGCACACGGAGTGCTGCCCGCTTCCTTTGTGGCCCTACTGAAGTGAATGGGTCTGCATGCAAGCCTCAAAAACTGAGGCTCGGATGCGGACCAAAACAACGGTCGTGTGCATATGAGGCTTTATACTGTAGGTTTAATTGCCCTTTAAGAAACTTCTGAGGCTGAAGTCAAGTGTAGTGCCTTCTGCCAGAGTCTCACGGTCCTTCGTGAGCGATGACAAAAAGTAATAATCCTGAATGATAATAATAAAGTGAGCAGCAGATATCACTTTCTTATCACAGGGGATCATAGCAACTTCTAATCTATCCTGTTGAGACCGAGTGACTTCCCTGTTCCTGCGGCAATAAGAGGGAAAGTCATCCATTATGTACAGTATAATAGCATGTAATATTAGATAATGTCAGCAGCCGTACACGGCTGACATCACTGAAATGTAATTGTAGGGCGCTGAGCCGTACCCCTATCATTTGTCATACTCCTGCATATTGATTTACCTTGGGACTGTTGAAGGAGATTCTAGGACAGGTTTGTGTGCAACTTCTTTTTAATAAAGTTTTAATAAAGTTACCCAGATTTGATTCTATATGCCCTTTAAGACCGAAACATTTTTGGACCACACAAAAATTTTGAATCTCATCCCGTCATTCTGGGTTTTATAAATCTATTTATATTGGGTCTTTTATTGCTGGGCAAGTTGTATTCAACTGTAGTTACCACCAAAATACCAGGAAGCTGAGATATGGTGGCTGTTTGCTGGGTGCTCACCTTGTAGCACTGCTTTAGTGGTCCCTTTGTCTCGCTGTTACATGGAGTAAAGTTTGTGGACTCTATTGGTCCCAGCACCTCTATATTTTTAGGGTACATTCATATGAATATGCCACGGATTTGCTGTGCGCAGCAAATCTTCATCATATCAGTTTATGTGGTGGATTTCCCTTTGGATTCACTCATCATGGCAAATCCCCAGAGATATCAGTATCTCTAGTAGTCCCATAACATTGAAAGGAGCGGCAGACATGTTTGCATGCCTACCTTTCCAAGGAACTATGGGTTCCTGTTTGCGTGATTAGTGGGGACCCCAGCAGGTAAACCCCCACCGATCAGGCTCTTATCCCTGTGGACAGGAAAATAAGTTGTTAGAATGGGACAACCCATTTGAGGGTTGTTGTGGTTGTTCACTTTTGGACATCTACTTTTTATAAAATTGGTAATGGACCCTATGTAACCATGATTGGATTGACCCAAGCTACTGAGTTTAAGGAAGCTCTTGTGTTCATCATTGACCAACCCAGATCCCATAGTTGAGACCTCAGACTGTAGACCACAGATCAGACCCCTCATCTTTCCGGCTCCTCTTCAGAAGTTCCAGTTCTTCGTTGGCTTTGGGCAGAAGGCTACAGAAGAGTTAGAGCTGCTGAGGCAGAGGTAAGAGATGTCGGACATTATCTACTGGACTAAGCCAGCAGAGAGGACATTAACTAGAAACATGGTGTCATTTGGAGAGAACTATGCCCCCATTGCTCTTTCCTCTGAGGGGAACAGTTTTGACAAAATGGAACTGATGGCTAGTAGTAGTGTTGAGCGAATCAAAGTCCACAAAGTGGACTTCGATCGGAAATTCAGGATAAATTCTTATCTCCGCAAAGCTGAATTTCCTCGCGCTTCATGGTAGCGAATCGATTTATCCTGAAATAGTGCAAAAAAATGAAAAAAATAAATAAATCATACTTACCTTCTCCATTTGCTTGCGACGGGCCATCCGTCCCTCATCTTGCTTGAAGATCTCTGCTGAAATCCTGTGCATGGTGACTTATGACTAGAGTTGAGCGAACACCTAGATGTTCGGGGAGTTCGGCCGAACTTTATTAAAGTCAATGGAGACCCGAACTTCACTTTATTATTTTCTAATGGAAAATATTAGTATTAGCTTTTTTTTAGATCTGAGTTTTCACGATCGTGAAAACTCATATCCGACAGTATATTCTAACACAGAGGTATTCCCATGGTGATGGGGACGCTTCAAGTTAGAATATACTAAGAACTGTGTACATAACTGCCTCCTGCTGCCTGGCAGCACCCGATCTCTTACAGGGGGCAGTGATCTTCTCAATTAACCCCTCAGGTGCCGCACCAGACCCCCCTCCCTCCCCAGTATCAAAATCATTGGTGGCCAGTGTGGTCCCCCTCCCTCCCCAGTATTAAAATCATTGGTGGCCAGTGTGGCCCCCCCACCCCCCCTATTAAAATCATTGGTGGTGAGTGCGGCCCCCCCTATTAAAATAATTGGTGTCCAGTGCGGCCTCCCCTATCCCCCCTCCAATTAAAATCATTGGTTAACAACCCCCCCTCCCCCCTCATCATTGGTGGCAGCGGAGCGGCAGTTCCGATCAGAGTCTCAGTTTAATCGCTGGGGCTCCGATCGGTTACCATGGCAGGCAGGACGCTACTGCAGTCCTGGCTGCCATGGTTACTTAGCACTTTTAGCAGCATTAAATTTACGTGCGCTGTCTGTGGCCGGCCGGTCACTCCTCCTACTGGTAAGTGACAGGTCTGTGCTATAAGCAATGAGACGCCGGAGGAGCGCCGGCTGGCCACAGACAGCGCATGTAAGTATAATGCTGCTAAAAGTGCAAAGTAACCATGGCAGCCAGGACTGCAGTAGCGTCCTGGCTACTATGCTAACCGATCGGAGCCCCAGCGATTAAACTGGGACTCCGATTGGAACTGCCGCTCCGCAGATTTTAATTAGGGGGGATAGAGGAGAGGCCGCACTGGACACCAATGATTTTAATAGGGGGTGGGTGGGGGGGCCGCACTAGCAACCAATGATTTTAATAGAGGGTGGGGGGGGGCCGCACTAGCCACCAATGATTTTAATAGGGGGTGGGGGGGGCCGCACTAGCCACCAATGATTTTAATAGGGGGTGGGGGGGCCGCACTAGCCACCAATGATTTTAATAGGGAGGGGGGGGGGGCCGCACTGGCCACCAATGATTTTAATACTGGGGAGGGAGGGAGCGGGGGGCCGCACTGGCCATCAATGATTTTAATACTGAGGAGGGAGGGGGGTCACCTGAGGGGTTAATTGTGCGGATCACAGCCCCCTGTAAGAGATTGGGTGCTGCCAGGGAGCAGGGGGCTGTTATGTCCACAGTTCTCAGTATATTCTAACTTGAAGCGTCCCCATCACTATGGGAACGCCTCTGTGTTAGAATATACTGTCGGATCTGAGTTTGGAGAAAACTCCGATCCGATGGTATATTAATATTACCCGAACACCGAACCCGAACCTTTACTGAAATGTTCGGGTTCAGGTGCCGAACACCGTAAAGTTCGGTATGAACCCGAACTTTACAGTTTGGGTTCGCTCAATCCTACTTATGACGCCAGGTCTTCAAGCAAGGTGGCGACTGGCCCGTCGCAAGCAAGTGGAGCAGGTATGTATGATTTTTTTAAAGTTTTACACTGTGTTATGTATATCAGATGCTGCGATCATACATAAATGAGGCAACTGAGGGGTACAATGACGGGGGGGGGGGGGGGGAACTGGGTGGCACAATAGCCACTCCCTGTCATTGCACACACTACTTACAAAGAAATGTGCTTCGTGACGAAATAGTTCGCCACAAAGCGAAATTTTTTGTAAAATTTTGGGAAGCAGCCGAATCCAATTTTCCAACACTTCACTTATCTCTAACTACTATGACCACCTGTTAGATGTAGTTAGTAAATACAATGGAGGAGGACATTTTGCCATATCTGCAAGAACCTCAGTTTATGGGAGGAACCCCTCTTTAAAAACTGCACTTCCCTTTGTGAACAACTTGACCTGGGCCCCAGCTTCTCATGGGCCCGACAGCAGCAGCATGGGCTCCCTTCATGGTACGTATGGCTTTCAATTGAAGGATGCAATGTTGATTTGATGCGTCCGATGCTGCATTTTGATGCATAAAGCATACTGAGCATCAACCGCGCAACCTGCCGCTTTATCAAGGGCATAATAGAAAATCCCAGCGAGGGTTTGACGACAAGAGCCTAGAGGAGGAGCGGTGCCCAAATACATTGTGTTCACAACTGAATCAGCTCTGCGACAAAATATTTCCCTCCTTTCTTCCAAAATCAAGGACAAAATAATTGTCAGGAAAACTATAGCGCTCTGTATAGGCTGAAAAATACTCTTCCAGACTTGCAGCCTTCAATTAGTCAGTGCCGATGTAGCAGGGCTGAATTTGCATTTTAAATGTGTCAGGCTGCTAAAGTAATAGCCCAGATAACACAAAGAGACAGGAGCGTGCGTTGTACCAAATGACAAACTCAGCAATATCTGTAGCAGTATGTAGGAGTGAAATCCGTTTAGGGCATTATAGACTTCAATTACCGTACATGCTGATGTAGCAGAGCTGAAGCTATCTTTTGTAGATGTATGTGTGTGCACTGAAATTTTATCTGCAGTTCTATATAATACTGCAGGTAACATGTTTTGATATAGCACCATAAGTTATGTTGCATAACAAACCCAGCTCAGCTACACTGGCATATTTGTGTACCATTTACCATCATGAGCAGTACCCCAGACCTGGGGGGGATCTGAAATTTTTGTGCAGTAACGTTATGCAATATTTATGCTATGTGAAGCCATTGATTCCAGAAGAAGAGGTATGGTTGGCAGGAACAGGGTTAACCACCATGTTCCTCCCCTCTTGGTAGGAGTGGGCTGGTCCTACTTGCTGGCAAGAGGAGGTGTTCGAGTCCAGACCGAGTGGAGGAAAGAAGCACATGTCAGAGCTCCTACTCCAAGGGACCATATCCAGTTCTCCTGTGAGATCCTTACTCCAGTTCTCCTGTGAGATCCTTACTCCAGGGAAATTGCAAGATCCAAGAACACTGCTCTCAAGAAGCTTCAGTGTGCCTAGACAGCAGAGTGATCAGCAACACTAGACCCTGCTGCCGGTGAGGGAAAACAGGTCAGACACCCATCACCTAGACTACAAGCCAGACTAACATCACGCCTAGACCACAGTGGACACCTATATCCACAAGTGCCTGCAAGTGCCATTGAATTGCCATCTAACCAGCCATGACACAAAGTACACATTATACCTACTACTGCTGGATGTATCACAAGTTATATTTTGCACTAAGTAGAGAGAGACTTTTATGCGTTTACTTCTGACCGAATTCTTCAAACTACATTTACACTGCACAGAACCCCAGGGAGCAATGGAGTGGGTACACCATGACACAACACCTTATTAGGGCCACTATCACTCCCATCCTCTACACCAGCTCCTCAGGGGTTCACTGTAACTGTTCTCTATGTGACTATAAGCCACTGATTTTGTTATCAAGTGAATTACAAATGTTAATCTGTTTCCTAATTCTATCAGTGTATGGGAAAGTTGGGTGGCTAGAAATATGCCCACCATAACAGCTCTGACAGGAAACGTTAGTCGACTTTCATTACATCATAAAGGAAAACCTTCTGGGTTTTATTACTGCATAACTAAGCTAAATTGTCATTTGAGACTCTGGAAAAGCTGAGTGACAAAATGATAGGGGCAGTAGTGGTAAAATTGTCTCTCTATAGCTGTGCAGGTGGGCAGGGTATCACTGGTGTAGAGCTGTGCTCTGTGTTTCTGTCAATCAGATGTCTCCTGTCTACTGCTCCCCCTCCCCTCTTACAACATCAGCCTCAAACAGAGAGACTGCAGCTACATCTTCTCTCCCACAAACAGTTTGAGATAGAAAGATGACAGCTTCATTACCCCCCTCCGCCCGCTCTATTGTCTCTTGAAGAGCACTTGTTGGGAGGATCAACCCTATTAAAGTAGGCATAATGCCTGGTAGGGTTTGTCCTGCTGGTTAAAATGACACCTGTCTTGTGAAAATAGGTTGTGGCGTTCCCAAGAAAAAAGACTTTTATTTTTAATGCACTTCAGGACTTCAGTGCACCAAGAGGCGGAGCCAAGCCCTCAGATTTTCCAGTGCTTGCCACGCCCCCTCGGTGCACTGAAGCCCTCAGTTGCACAAAGAATAAAGTGTTTTTTTCTCAGGAATGCTGCAACAGATTTTCACAAAACAGGCATCATTTCGATCAGCAGGATCAGCCCTACCAGAAATGATGTATGGTTTGATAGAATTGATCCTGCTGACAGGAGCTCTTTAAGGGGTGATGGAACAGTGAGGGAGGGAGAGGAGGGGGGAGATGAAGCTGCCATATCTCTACCTCAGCCTGTTTGTGGGTGAGAAGGAGATGTAGCTGCATTTTCTCGGTTTCGGGCTCATGCTATGAGAGGGGAGAGGGAGACATCAGATTGACCAGTATACCTGCTCTGAAAGGGTTTATCCTGATGGGTGCTCTTTAAATCACTGAGGAGGAGGTGCCTTCTGATGACTCAGGAGATTTCTCAATAGTCACAAAGTGCCTGTCATCTGCTCAAAAAAAAAATGATGCTTAGATCCATGGACGACTCTTTCTCTACATCTTTATAATGTTGTCTCCACATAATGATAGGAAAAAGCCACAGGAACCTTATTGATGGTGACCTACAATGGGACATCCTTCAGTGGACTTGATGGAGTCGGAAAGGTTGAGATAATGATAAAATCTGTCAATGTTCTGAAGATTTAAGAATGTCCTCTCAATGAAGCAGGAAAGCTGCAGTCAGAATACTCAGTGTGAAGGTGAAGTGAAGGTCAAAGCCTCCAGCCCGGTACTGCGAGTGCGTCAGTGCAGATTAAGCAGTACACCAGCACAAGTGATCTCTAGGACATGGACTCAGCAGTTAATCGCTTAATATGACTATTAAAGGGGTTGTCCAGGATTAGAAAAAACATGGCTGCTCCCTACCAAAAACAGCACCACGCCTGTCTACAGGATGTGCTTGGTATTGCTGCTCTCCTCTATTCTATGCAATGGAGCTGAGCCGCAATACTAGACAGATCCAAGTATGGCGCTGTTTCAAGAAGAAAGCAGATATGTTTATCTACTCCTTGACAACCCCTTTAACCTCTTCTGACCATAAAAAAAATATTGCATGTTTTCCAAAACTACACCGGGATCTGAATACTTTAGCAACTGCGTGTAATTTAAAGGAACCTGTCACTTTGAACATGGTTTCTGGGATGAAGACAGCATGTCATAGAGCAGGAGGAGCTGAGCAGAGTGATATGTAGCTTTATGGGAAAATATTCAGTATAATTTGTATTTCATCCATTTCAATTCCTGCTCGTTCTGGGCTTTGAAGTCCAGGAGGCGGTCCTATCAGTATTTCTCGGTCCACCTCAATAGAATCGCTGAAATGGACGCACATGCTCAGTTCCATCCTTCGACTGCCACCGGCCCTATCCACCGTCAGAAGCTGTGACCTTTTCAGAGAGAAAGAGAGCTGCAGCAGAAAGGAAGGAGAAAACTGCAGTGGAAAGGAAATGCCCCCTGAGCAGTTATAGGGAGAGAACTGCAGCAGAAAGGGCATGCCAACTGAGCTGTGATAGGGAGAGAGATGCAGCAGAAGGGATACACCCCCTGAGCTGCTGGGTTAAAGAAGATCTAGGAGAACAATTGGATCAATGAAGAGATCTCTGGATCCAAGTACAGGACTGGTTCTAGATTTTTTAGAAAGATATTGCCCTTGAAAAACATCCCATAGCATTTTCCTCCTCCACTAAATCTTTCATCTGGCACACAGTGAATTCAGGAAGATAACGTTCCCCAGGCATTCGGCAAACCTAGGCTCATTCATCATCTGCCAGGTAGAGAAGCGTGATTCATCAGTCCAGAAAACACATCTCCACTGCTTCAAAGTCTGGTGATGATGAGCTTTATGTCTCTCCAGATGAAACGTGGCATTGTGTATTAGGTTTTCCTGCAGCTGACCAACCATGGAAACCCATTTCATGAAGGTCCTGAGGCTTAGTTCTTGTACTGTTATCACATCCAGATGGAGTCTGAGACTCTGCAGCAAGTGATATGACAGAGGATAGGTGAATTTTAAGTGCCACTCCATTTCCAATAATGACACTTACGGGTGACCGGAGTAGATCTAGCAGATCACACATTTTATGAGCTGACTTATGGCAAACGTGACCTCCTATGACAGTGCCAGTGACTGCTACTGACAGTTTTTGTATTTGGAGATTGCATGGCTGTGCGTTTTTTATGCATCTGTTTGCAAGCACCTTAACTCAAACATTATAAGGAGGGTCCACATGTGTTGGCCATGTAGTGTGTGTACTGATTTCCCAATAATACTCAAGGGTAGGGGCTTTAGAGGGAACAGTTAGTGTCCTCTAGGTTCTTTCTATGAATCATGTAATTTATTTTTTAGCAATCTGACTTATAACAAGTGTATTCATTAACTAACCATAGGCATAGCTCCCAACTTTTTGGACATTCAATGAGGGACACTTATGGTTCACTGTGTGAAAGATCAATTTTTTCCTCTATATCTATATACTTCAATAGTTTTCTCTTACGAAATAAAGCAAAAATGATCTGAATACAGAAATTTCTAAAATTGCAAATTGCATCAAATAATGAAATACTATGCAAGGAGGGCTCTAATATGCACATGGGAACCAGCCAAACACTTTCTGGATCAATATTGTAAATGCAATAATAAAAATCTATACCTCAGATCAAAAAGAGGGACATTTATGGAGCAAAGAGGGACAGGGGGACTTGGGTCGTAAAGACAGACTGTCCCTTCAAAAGAGAGACACTTGAGAAGTCTGCATAGGATTTATCTGACTCTTTATAAGGGCTGCTCCAACTGGACATCCCGTATCCGTACATCCTGTACACATGAATGTCATATAGACAAGTCTCTCACTCTAGATTCCTCTCTTTTATCCTGGGCACATCAGCTGCAAAGGGAGCTCCAGCTCCTGCAAACTTTGCACCACCAAGTATCTCATCAATGGATGCCAAACAGGACAGGTTTCCTACTCGAACAAGACAAATATGTCCATGTCCTTATGGTTGGGGACCACACAGGAAGACATGATCCTCCCAGTCACAGGTTGTGTATGTAGTGTCCCACTAGGTAAATGTGGGCACTACACAAGGGTCAATTGGGCCATGTTGTTCCCCACCTTTTGTGGAACAGGGTCATTGTATTTTATATGATGTTTTTATGTGTATTTTCCTGTTTTCCCCTGTTCCAGGCCTGTTAGGGGTGTAGTTCCTTCTCCTAGACAGTAGAGGGAGCTAGGGAAACCCCTAGTATATAAAGTCGGGTCCTGTTCAGGGAGGAGTGTGTAGTCAGAAGTCAGTGTGGACTTTAGCCAGAGGAGTGCTGAGGAGCAGCTTCTGACATGCAGCTAGATAGCCCAGGCTCCTAGCTTGCCACCAGGAGAAGAGTTTGCCTCCTGAGAAACCAAGTTCCTATAAAGGTACAGAGCAGAGCCAAGTTTATTCCAGCCGAACAGAGAGCTGAAGGGCAGAAGGATATTCTACAGCAAGGAGACATATACCAGAGGAAGGTTTCCCTACCCAAGGATAAAGCCAGCAATAGGGCATACGGGCCTTGGAGTAAGCCAGACAGGATCTGAGGAAAAGTGCAGCCTGATCTGTGAGTGTTTATGCCCTCTGAGTATCTTGCAAAGATTTTGCCTGTCATTTATATAAAGCCTGCCTGTATTCAACCTTTTTGACATATAGAACCAACTAAAGACTGTAAATAGTTGACCTGTTTCAGTAAAGGGAAGTTCTGGTTTACTGCAAGTTGTGTTCCTCAATTATTACAACAATAAATCGGTGTGCGACCGTTACCGGCACTGGCGTCACGAACTTAAAGGGATCTTGCAACCGGCACATTAAAAACCTGCAACATCCAGGGCACCTCACCTACTACCCGGCCTGGTCCCTATACACAGAGAGTGCCCCAGAGGATCCATGTGCCAGCCTCTCCATCACTACTGTACGCCTGCCCAGGGTATATAAAAACTGTGAGTACCAAAAACAGCCTCGGTTAGTAACTACCCCTGTGACCTCACCCTGCAGGGCTGCGTACTGCATGTACTTCTACCCTAGACATGAGAGTCACACACCTTTTGGGTGCACTTTCTGCAGGTTGAGAAACTAGGTCCCAGAGATATGTTACAGGTCCTAGAGATGGCACACGCCCATTTGAGATATATATTCCACAGGTTAAGAACCTAGGCCCCAGAGATATGGCACGTCTCTCCCATCCCTTGGGTACACATGCCACAGCTGGAGAACTTAGATCCAAGAGACATGGCAAAAATCCAAGGGGGGCACATTCCACAATTTTAGAACCTAGGCCTTAGAGACGCGGCACACACTCCTTGATGTATAATATTTTATTGTATTTTATACTGTGTTTATGTTGCATGGTAAAAAGGCTGGGTGGCCTCGAAATTAGGGTTTGTGGGTTAGACTTTATGTTGGGACCTTGTAGGACAATGCAATACAATGAATGTTAGGGCTTATTTATTTTCAGTACAGGTTCTGGTCACCATGGTGGACCAGGGCAGGGGTTGCAAAATTTGTCCCAGGAGTCAGCATGAGGAAGCTTTAACGTAAAGGCGTTGTGTCTACCACCTGGGCTGGGCTGATATAGGACAGGGTTTTCCCGCCAGGCCAGTAGGTGACAGTGGCTAATTGTCCTGATGAGATTGGGAGGGCTGGCGCCTGCAGGTAAGTGGAGATGGGCCCTGCCAAAGCACAGAGCAGAACCCACAGACTGAAGGCAGAAGGATAAGAAGAAAGTGAGAACTTCTGGAAGCCCTGGGAAGATTTCCACAGAACCTGCCAGACTTGTGGAAGAATTCTGGCAGAACCTGCCAGTCTGGTGCCGCCCCCTCTAATCTTACAGAACAGGTTAATACAGAAGAAACAAAAGTTCAAGAGCAAATCTGTCGATATGAAAATAAACACAATATTCCCTTACGTCCTACCAGCAGCACAGATGGGGGGTTAACTGCCCCCCGTGGACTGGTAGGACCGGCGGAATTTTTAATGAGCCCAAAGACTTAAACCAATAAAAGAACTCCAGCTCCCTTAAAGGGAGGGGTTCATCCCCCAGCCCACCGTGTTTTTTTCTGTCCTTTGGACAGGTGGACTGGCGAGTCTTCTCCCTGGTTTATTTATTTTAGACAGGGGGTTTGGGACGTTAGCATGTGACCTGAGAAGGTCTCCTTTAGTCCCTTATTGAGATGCGCTTATTTTTGCGCCCCATTGCAGTGTGGTTTCCATGCTCACATGTCCTCCCTCCGTCTTCTCCCCTGCGATAGCCGGCAGCGCTCCGCTGAGAAAGTTTGCCTGGGCGCCGCCATGACCGGAAGCCGCGACGTCACTTCCGGTTTCCCCGGCTTCTGCCGAACGGTTTTTTTCGGCCGTTTATTTTCTTGCGCAGGGGGGAATGGTGATGTGAGGGACACTCTCACTTAGGCTTAGGCCTTCTTTCCCCTTTTTTTAAGGTCTCTGGTTGCGCTGCTTTAACAAGCTAGCTCCAGAGTCTCCTGTTATTTGTGAGACATTGCCTTCAGACCGGTCTTTTTTGCTTTAACAGCTATCTTTATTTCCATTTTTATGATGTTTAAATTCCTCTCCTTTTGTTTCCTTGTAGCTATGGCCTCTCCTGCAGAGCCCGATCAGCCACGGAAATCAGCCACCAAGAGGAGACACCTGGCTTGCTATGACTGCAATACGCCTCTTGAGGACAGCTGCCCATTTTCCAGATGTAACAGCTGTCGTTCCGCCACTGCTACAGAGCCTTCAATGCAGGATATGTACCAGTGGGCTAAGACTTATGTCGACGACTCCATCAAGGGGGTCGTAAGTCTCCTTAACGAGAGACTACCCGTTCCCTCCCATATACCTATGGAGGTGCCCGCCCCCACCGATAGGCCTATGCCCCTTTCTGTGGGGTCATTTTCCTCGGATGAGGAAGAAGCGACTTCTGGCTTCTTTCCACCGGAAAAGACCCAGAAGCTTCTAAGGTCCATCAGGTCGGGGGACCATGATGTTGACGTAGGGGAGTCTTCCGATCCCGCCTGCCGGACCCAGCGGGTCTTTAGGGCAGATGAGACCCTTCTCTCTGTGATGCGCACGGAGTGGAAAAAGCCGGAAAAAGGCCCAGTCCTTACCAGGAAGTTTAAACTAATGTTTCCTATGGCTATACCCTTAGTGGAATCATGGGGTTCCATTCCTAAGGTGGACATGGCGATTGCCAAGTTGTCCAGGCGCACTCTGGTCCCTGCAGACGATGGGTCTAGCCTGCAGGACCCCCTAGATAGGAGGGCAGAGTGCACCCTCAGAAGAGGTTACTCGGCGGCCGCAGCCTCGGCCTCGACTTCTATTGCTGCCACAGAGGTCTCCTCCTTCCTCAGAACCAAGCTGAACCAGATTCAGACGGATGTTGACCAGAGTGTCTCTCGTGACGATATCCTCGCTGCCTTTAAGTCTGTCAACCTAGCCATAGATTTTCTCTGTGACACAGCCCAACTCCAATTAAAGTTGGCGGCCAAGACTATGGCTTTAGTGTCTGCCAGGAGACCTCTGTGGCTCAAACCTTGGAACGCGGATAACGCGTCCAAATACAACCTCTGTGGGCTCCCCTTTGAACCGAACCGTCTATTCGGATCTGAGCTAGACACCATTATGGAGGGTCTATCAGACAAAAAGGGGAAGAGCCTTCCCAAACAGCCCTTTCGAGGCAGGGGAAGACAAGCCCGCGGAGGCCGACCAGGACAGCAGGGACGTAAGGATTGGGGGGGGGCCGCCTAGAAAGTTTTCTAGGCGTTCCCGCAAACCCACCAGGGAGGCAAAGCCCTCCTGACTATGGGCCTCTCAGAGGCTCTTGGATAAACCCTGCTATCCCTGCCGTTACGCCTCTGGATTTTCCCGTACCCCTCCCCCACCTTTCTGTTGGGGGGGCGTCTTCTCTTCTTCAGCCACGTATGGGCCCAGGAAATCCGGGACCCCTGGGTCCAAAATATAGTAGCCGTCGGCTATCTAATAGACCTTATTTCTCCCCCCCCCCAGGAAGATTCATTGCCACACGCAGTTTTTTGCCAACCAGGCAAAGGGTCTTGGAAGCCTATATCCAAGACTACCTTTCCAAGGGAGCCCTGGAGGAGGTACCGGCAGGGGAGAAGGGTCTAGGGATTTATTCTCCAGTTTTCCTGGTACCCAAAAAGACAGGAGATCTTCGGATGATTATAGATTTGAGATTTCTCAATCGTTTCATAAGGAGGACCAGGTTCCGCATGGAAACCATAAGGTCAGTCAGCCACCTCCTCAACCCTGGGGATGTGATGGCTACTCTGGACCTCAAAGATGCTTACCTCCACATCCCGATCCATCCTTCCTCCCGGAAGTTTCTCAGGATCGCGGTCCAGATATCAGGAGTGTGCAAACATTTCCAGTTTGCCGCCCTTCCCTTCGGAATCTCGTCTGCCCCCCTGATCTTCACCAAGGTGGTAGTATCGGTTGTGGCAGCATTGAGACTCCAAGGTCTGACCATTGTCCCTTACCTGGACGACTGGCTTCTTCTAGCCCCTTCAGTCCCTCTACTTTCCCACCATCTTCATGTCGCAATTTCTTTTCTGCTCCGCCTAGGCTGGATGGTCAACTGGTCGAAGTCGAACGTGAGCCCTTCGACTTCTATCCATTATCTGGGATTCATAATCGACTCTCTGCAGATGTCCCTCCAGTTGACACCGGAAAGAAGAATGCGGATTCAGGACCTAGCAAGGTTCCTTTACGTACCACGACGAGTCTCCATACGGACCCTCATGAAGATGGTAGGGCTCATGTCAGCGGCTGCGGATGCAGTCCCTTGGGCTTTATGGCACCTCCGACCTCTTCAATCGGAGGTCTTAAGCAAATGGAACAGCAGCCCCAAGGGGCTAGATTCCCTGTGCTCCCTATCCAACCAATCCCGGAATTCCCTCAGATGGTGGTTCCATCTACCAGAAGGGAAGTCTATGACCCAACCAGCTTGGCTCATATTGACCACGGACGCGTCCCTTGTAGGCTGGGGCGCTCATCTAGATGGGTCCCCAGTTCGGGGATCCTGGTCTCCTCAGGAGCGGCATCTTTCTTCAAACCTCCGCGAGATGCGTGCTATCCGGCTAGCCCTCCTTCACTTCGCCCCTCGGATTCGGGGCAAAGCAGTGAAAGTCCAGTCAGACAATATGACTGCCGTGCTTTATATAAACAAGCAGGGAGGCACAAGATCCGTACCCCTTCTTTTAGAGATTGGGGTAATTCTTCGGTGGGCAGAGCTGAACCTATCCCATCTATCCGCCACTCACATCAGAGGCTCCCTCAATGTCATCGCGGACCGCCTAAGTCGCGGCCTACCGACCATGGAATGGTCATTACATCCGGAGATCTTCAAACAATTAGTCCTCAGGTGGGGGATGCCAGAGGTGGATCTCATGGCAACCAAGTTCAACGCCAAGGTACAGAGGTTCTGTTCCCTTTACAGGGAGGACAACCCCCTGGCGATAGATGCTCTGACAATACCGTGGAGGTTCAGGCTGGCGTACATCTTCCCTCCCTTTTCCATGATCCCGAGGGTATTGATGAAAATCCGTCAGGATCAGGCCTCGGTAATAGCCATCATACCGTTTTGGCCCAGGAGATCCTGGTTTACCCAGCTCATTCAGATGAGTCGGGGACAATATTGGAGACTCCCCCCGGAGCAGACCCTGGTGTCGTGGGACACTCATCTCTGCCCAGATCTGCACAGATTCAACCTGACAGCCTGGAGGTTGACCAGTCCCTTCCCAGAGTAGAAGGGCTCTCTGAGTCGGTCCTGAGAACATTATCGCATTCCAGAGCAGAGTCTACCAGAAAGGCCTACTCCCGGATTATGAGGATCTTCACCTCTTGGTGTAGCTCCAATCAGGTGGCGTTTGCAGATCCGCCCCTCGCAGCGATCCTACAGTTCCTTCAGGATGGGGTAGACAGAGGTCTCTCCCCTTCTACCCTGAAGGTCCAAGTGTTTGCCATCTCGGCCTGTCTTAACAGACCATATTCTCGGGACCCGCTCATCAAGCGCTTCCTTAAAGGAGCGGAAAGATTGAAGCCTACAATACTGAGACCTGTTCCTCAATGGGATTTGTCAGTTGTTCTTAGGGGGCTAGCATCTCCCCCCTTTGAACCCTTGGAGGAGGCAAGTTTTAAACTCTTAACACTTAAGATGGTTTTTCTTCTGGCCATAACTTCGGCCAAAAGAGTTTCGGAGCTTCAAGCTTTCTCCGCGTTATACCCTTATACCATGTTTTCACAAGATAGGGTCCTTTTGAAATTTCTACCTTACTTTAGACCTAAGGTTTCTACCTTTCAAAATATTAATCAGGTAGTCTCTCTTCCTGTATTACTCTCTGCCTCCTCCCCGGATGCTCCAGTCCGACATCCACTGGACATAGCTAGATGCCTTCAGATCTATGTGGATAGATCCAAAGAGTTCAGGATGGATGAAAATCTCTTTATCCTGTTTGCCGGTAAGTCAAAAGGCCGTAAAGCGTCTAAGACGACCATTAGTCGCTGGGTTAAGGAAGCCATTAGGGAAGCCTTCATTTCCCAAGCCTTAGATCCTCCGGAGTTTGTGAGGGCCCATTCTACAAGGGCCGTAGCTACCTCTGTGGCGGAAAGAAATCTTCTCCCCCTAGAGTTGATCTGCAAGGCAGCTTCCTGGAGCTCGGAGTCTACCTTCATCTCCCATTATAGGATCGATGCTAGGATATCTGAGTTCTCGGCCTTTGGGCAGACAGTCCTTACTTCTGCCGAGCATGAGGACCCTCCCTAGGGGATTCTTCTTGCTATCTCCCCATCTGTGCTGCTGGTAGGACGTAAGGGAATCGTTAATTTCTAACGATAATTTGTTTTCCCTTAGTCCTAACAGCAGCACACAAATTTCCCGCCCTAAAGTACTTTTTTTCTTGTGACATACACGGTGGGCTAGGGGATGAACCCCTCCCTTTAAGGGAGCTGGAGTTCTTTTATTGGTTTAAGTCTTTGGGCTCATTAAAAATTCCGCCGGTCCTACCAGTCCACGGGGGGCAGTTAACCCCCCATCTGTGCTGCTGTTAGGACTAAGGGAAAACAAATTATCGTTAGAAATTAACGACTCAATGCACTACACAACATTAGCAACCAATGGAAGGCGTCTTGAACATCTCTCTTCTTATCATCTCACAATAGACAATCTGCCGTGGAACACGTCTCTTGATGTTGTATAGTTCATACCCGGCGCCGTTCTCTTGTTCTACTTTCTGAATTAATTAAGCAACACAAACCTTTTCAATTTCTGAGTGTGTTTGGGTTGTTGGAGTGTTTTCTGTCAAAGTAAATTTTACTTAATGAAACAATAATACTCGCGTGTGCCGGGAGTGAGAATACGAACATTTACGTACGACATAGTTGCAGTAATTAGAGGAATTATCTTAACTCTTTTCACTCCTACTGAATGGATGGGAAGATGTATTTCAACATGCAGAACCAGGCAAATGTTTACGTTGGGCTTAGGGTGGGTTCACATTACGTGCTATCTGTGTATAGGATACCCTGTAAAAAAAATGAGAAAAGAAAACAGTGCAAAATTGCAGCACACCACGCTTTTGTACCCTGCAGAGCCCAATAAAAAAGTACACATTAAAGGCTATGTACATCTTTGGAGGCAAATTTTGTTTATGATTGCATTTTACTCATTTTTGGCTAAAAATCATATTTTCAATTGGCCTTTATAAAAAATATTAAGCCATTCTGTCACAAAGGGCTAACTATTTTTCTAACTGTGTGACTAGTACTACTTACACTTTCATCTAATAACCCTTATCTCTAAATTACTAAGAGGTCAACACTAATTTAAGCCACATTCTTATCAGTAAGATAAGAACTGAGCTATAAGGAATGTTTATAAGGTCAGAGAGCAGAGATAAGGAGCCCGTCAGTTCCCCAACTGACGAAAAAGACAGAAAATCCACAGGTGGCTAGTAGAGCATCTCAGCCATGTACAGAAAAAAGAGCTCCATATTATTAATAAAGACCAATTGAAAAAAAGATTTTTAGCGCAAAATAAGTACAATACAATAATGATAAAGAAAAAAAATGCCCCCAAAGGTGTACATAGCCTTTAATTTCCAATGGAACTCTATGGTGAACGGATGCTAGTGTATGGTATTAGTCTGAGGTATCCGTTAATGTATATGTTTTTTGTACGCGTTAAACAGATGGCAAAGATGTGATGTAAACCCAGACTTAGTCCTTTAATGATTCCCGGTAGAATAATATTTTGGTTATTTACTATGTTTCTTATTATTTATATACCGGTGGTGTACATATTTCCATTACTCTGTTCTGTTATAGTACTAAAATAATGGTGGCAGACAGACCCCAATAAGTATAACACGGTCCGCTGGGTTTCTACGATTTTGTCCATCATTTTTCCCTTCTTTTTTGATGGAAACTACAACAGATGTGCCTAACAGGCAGTAAACCAGTCTATAACTGGTCCTGCTCTCAGCTGAGAGGGGGATACAAGTGTTTCCAGTCTAGACAATGATCTGTGCCTGATACATTGTAGCAAAGCAGCAGAGATACTTTTGCAGCTGCTGCTTACAGTTGAAAATCATGAATATTATCGGAGGTCTGATGACCCTTTAGGGCTCATGTACACGACCGTGTACACGCTCGGATGCAGACCCATGAGCTTCAGTGGGGCCGCAAAATATGTGGACAGCACTCCGTGTGCTGTCCACATCCAGTGCTCCGTTCCGTGGCCCTGCAAAAAAACATAGAACATGTCCTATTCTTGTCCGTTTTGCGGACCTCATCCTAGTCCTCTGGTAGACCTCCTAACATACTGAAAATGTTTACATGTAATAAATATTAGCAACTTACTTAATTGCAGTTTACACCTGATATAAGTAAAATAAACATAGTTAATCATATCTTGGCTAAAACTTAAAAAAACATAAAAAATTGTTTATAGTAATAAAATGTCAATGAGCATGAAGGGTCTGAAAATGTATGAAGGCTAGTTATACGTTCTGGTCTTGCCGTAGAAATATCCTGTTGTATTTACTTCTCACTTCTCTCTCTCTCTCTCAGATATGGACAGAGGGCACTTGGCCGATCTCCAGTGCGCTTAACAGTCCATCAGTCAACACATCACGACCCACAGGAGAAGCTACCGGCTAAGGCTAAGTGTGAGGTGCGTTGTTAGGAAGCAGTCACCCTTGACAGGTCTAATCTTGGCCACGTCAGTCATAGAAATCTTGAGGCAAGGATCTGGAGTTGGAGTGCCAACTCCAGGTTATTCATTGTGTTTTTGCAGCTAATAAAAATAAGTTTGGTGACTATATAAAACCTGAAGAACATGCTACAGCAGCTTTCTCCAACCTGCGGTTCTACAGCTGTTGGGTAACTAAAACCCCCAACATTCCCTGACAGCAATAGGCTGTCAGGGCATGATGGGAGATGTCGTTTTCAAACAGCTGGAGAGTCATAGGGTGTAGATTGCTATATTATGCAGTTGTGTGACCCTTTAAATGTAAAAACCCATCATAGATGTTCCATGGCATGACCATTTTATGTTGATCATATTCCCATCACTGTCCACCATTGAGGTATATGATGAAATTGAATCTGTAGCCCAAAAATCAATCAATGCACCATGTTATATGTCCTTCTATGAATTCTTTTGCAGTCTCTCATTTTTGGTAGCCATCTTGATGATTGAAGATGACATCCAAAGGGTTGACTGCTTGCAGCGTTTTTTTGTCCGCGATGGGGACGCAACCAAACGGAACAGAATGCATTTTGGTGCATTCCGTTTCGTTCAGTTCAGTTTTGTCTCCATTGACAATGAATGGGGACAAAACGGAAGCGTTTTCTTCCGCTATTGAGATCCTATGACGGATCTCAATAGCGGAATTGAAAACGCTAATGGGAAAATAACCTTATATACATATTACTGCTTTATTCACAGGCAAAATATGATTATAAAGACACCAGTAATATGTGTTAGCTTATAAGCATAAAATAATCAGCTTTAATAAGTAGTAATCCTATAGCTTAATGTTCAGTTTTGTACATAGAAAGTTCCCCGGAGAGACTTGCACAAACCTTTTTTCTGGTTTCTTTTCTTCTCTCATTTAACCTGTAATAAAAAACTAATATATAAACACTAGCAGAAGGACTCGGCTTCGCACGGGTATATTTCATCTATTTATTTCATGTTTCTGTGTGTCGTTAAAAGATATTGACAGTATCGACTATAACAGTGACATCTACAGCACCCCGCCCCCTTAACAGTGACCTCCACAGCCCCCCACCCCTTAACACTGACCCCCCACAGTGCCCTGTCTTCTTAAAAATGGGACCTCCACAGCAGCCCACCCCTTAACTTTGACCTTCGCAGCAGCCCACCCCCTTTACAGTCACCCCCACTGTACCCCGCTGCCTTAACAGTGACCTCACAGTACCCCACTTCCCCTTTAAAGGGGCATCCACAGTCCCCTCCTCCCTTAACAGTGACCTCCACAGCGGCCTGCCCCCTTAACAGTAACATCCACAGCACCCTCCCCCTTAACAGTGACCTCCACAGAGCTCCGTTCCCTTAAAATGTGACGTTCACAACACCCCACCCCTTAACAGTAACCTCTACAGCACCCCGCCCCTTAACACTGACCTCCATGGCGGACTGTCCCCTTAACTGTGACCTTCACCGTTCCCTGACCCCTTAACAGTGACCTCCACAGCATCCCGCCCCCTTAACAGTGACCTCCACAGCGGACCACCCCTTTAACAGTGACCTCCACAGCGGACCACCCCTTTAACAGTGACCTCCACAGCGGCCGCCCCTTTATTAGTGACCTCTACAGTACCCCGTCTCATTAACAGTGATTTCCACAACACCCTGCCCCCTTAAAAGTGGCCTCTACAGCAATTTGCCCCTTAACACTGACCTCCATAGCGGACTGTCACCTTAACTGTGACCTCCACATAAGCCTGCCCCTAGGGTGGCAAGAGGTCCGGCTTTCAGACTCCCTGTCCTCTGTCCGGCATAGGGCCTGGACGGACACAGGGATTTCCTTTTGAACAGCTCACTCTCAGACAGCAGCAATGTGCTTTCTGAGCATGAGCTGCAGGAAGAAAGTCACCCTCCTTTCCACCCCTGCAGCTGACAGAAGTTGATTTTTACCTTCATTTTTTCAATCCCCATCGGCTGCGGAGTGGAGGGGGGTGGCCTAACCGGGTCAGGGCGTGGCTTAACTGGACCTGGGGGCGGAGTTTTTAAGTCTGTCTTTTGAGGGTGGCCTGAATGGCCAACCTACCTGCCCCCTTAACTGTGACCTCCACAACACTCTGCTCCCTTAACAGTGTCATCCACAGCGCCCTGCCCCTTTAAAGCTGACCTACAGCAGTGAAGAAAAATGGCTGGGTTGTTATGGAAACCTGGTGTAAAACTGTGTGTATGTGGAGACTAAGGGCCTGCGAGCTTCTATTGGCTTATAAGGGTCATGTGACCTTGTGTATGGCAGTTGGGATATGAGGAGAAAAACCTGCAGGCTTCTATTGGCTAATGTAGGTCATGTGATGTGCCATATTTGCACTTTTTGGGATTATCTCAGGAATGGTACGTGCTAGAGAGCTGAGACCTGTTCTAAAAGCTTCCCGGACACCTGATGTACCTGTGTGCCAAATTTGGTGATTGTAAATGCGACGGTGCGGATTCTTTTAGCAGACATACACACATACATACACTCAGCTTTATATATTAGATATTATAACAATAAGGGTCCATTTACACGTCCATAGAATGGGTCTGGATCCGTTCCGCAACAATGCGAACGAATCCGGACCCATTCATTCTCTATGGGGACGGAAGAGATGCGGACAGCACACAGTGTGCTGTCCGCATCCGCATTTCCGGAGCGCGGCCCCGATCTTCCGGTCCGCGGCTCACGAGAAAAATAGAACATGTTCTATTCTTGTCTGCAATTGCGGACAAGAATAGGCAGTTCTATGGGGGTGCCGGCCGGGTGTATTGCGGATCCGCAATACACTACGGACGTGTGAATGGACCCTAAAAGGTCGTACTATATTGAGAATTGTGTTTTTTTTCTTAGAAACCGAAAATCTATTACTGGTTTATTCACAGTCACAATATATAATTATAAAGAAACCAGCAATATTTATTAGCTTTCTAAGTCTAAAAACATTATTCTTAATATAATAAAGATACAGGGGCACATTTATTAACACCAGCGTTTTCGACGCAGTTCACTTTAGCGTATCCACCGCCGCCTTTGAATGTAAGACAGCTTCCTAGCTGTCTTACATTTAGACCATTTTCTACACCTAAAACAGGCCCCTTCCTCGCCTATGCCACTCCCCTTTTTTTAGACCTAGTGTGAACGGGGAAAAGTTGCCAGAAATACGCCTAACATAGGCTTATTTCTGTTTCATAAGTGACCCCCATAGACTTTTTTTATGGGTTAAATGTGGAAGAAAAATAATATCTGGAAAAAAAAACTAGGATCTCTACATGCAAAACCAAGCACTTAGTACTAAGCTATAGCCTTTCCACATAGATGACATAGCTTTTTCTCTGCTTATAAGCTAACACATACTGTATTACTGCTGTCTTTATAATCATATATTCTGCCTGTGAATAAAGCAGTAATATGTATATTAGCTTTCTGAGCAGATCTCATTGTGGTGAAGCTATAGTACATAGTGTATATGATATGTAGATGCTAGGACACAGCTCTGCCCTCAGCAAGTCTAGCCCTGTCAATGAAGGGGAGGGTGGAGTGTTCAGAGCACAGGGGAATGTTACAAAGCAGTGCTCAAAGGATTCAGCCCCGCCTCTTGGTACTCCAACTTACTCAATTTCATATGAATAAAAATGCTGATATCTCAGCAGAGGTTTAGCATACAGACAAACGAAAGGTATTGTTTTAATTAGCATAATGAGCCCTACCAGGCATATGTGTACTTGCATGTACAGAGTGTCCATATGTAAGCATGACTCCATGGAGTGAGCATATGTGTATTCACGAGTGTGCCTGTATGTTGAGAGTGTGCATGCTTTATGTATTGAGTGTGCATATGTGATCATGACTGCATGTAGTGTGTGTATGTGTATGCATGAGCGTGCATGTGTGTGCCTGTATGTTGTGAGTGTGCATAC